>NC_041393.1:694237234-694283019 GCF_002162155.2 Triticum dicoccoides
CGATGAAGATGTGCTCAACTGAACGGCGACGCACGGGGCGGCCGAGCGGCAAGTTGATGAAGTCATGCCGAACCGCTTGGCAATGCGCTGTGTGACCGAGTCGAGCATGTTGTCGAAGATGTGCTCAACTGAGCGGCGACGCACGGGGCGGCTGAGCGGGCAAGTCGATGAAGATGTGCCCAACTGAACGGCGACGCACGGGACGGCCGAGCGGACAAGTTGATGAAGTCGTGCCCAACCGCTTGGCGGAGTGACGGTGCGCGGGAAGTCCGAGTGATGTAGACTCGTCCCGCGGATTGGCGACGCGCGGGGCGTCCGGACGATGTAAACGCGTGCCGCAGAATGACGATGCGCGCGGGGCATCCGTGTGATGTCGACGCGTCCCGCGGAGTGGCGACGCAGGGGTCCTCCGAGTGAAGTAGAGCCGTCCCGTGGAGTGGCGACGCGCGGGACGTCTGAGTGAAGCGGACGCGTTCCGCGGAGTGACGATGCGCGGGACGTCCAATCGATGAAGACGCATCCATCGAAGTGGCAGCGCACGGGCCGTCCGAGTGTTGCAGTGGTCATGGTCGTTGCTGTGGAGGATCTGTCGAGGGCCGTCGTCTCAGGCGTCACCGGTCCATTATGGTGGCTGGACATCGGCCGGCAGAGTAAAAGGGTGAACCGGCTGAGTGGACCCCGCGACCTCACGGCCGAGTGAGCCCTGTTCGAGCGGACGTCTCATCCGAGTGCTCCCGCCTGTCCGGGTGAACCGCAGCCGTCGTTGTGGAGGTGCGATACAGATGACGCAGCGATGCGATACCTTGTTGGAGCTGGGCGGCGGACGAGAGGTCAACTTGGTCCAGCGCTCGGTCAGTAACGGGGCAATAAATCCCTGTTAATTAGGTGTAATTGTTTGGCTAGCCAACGCATGGAAGGAGTTGCCTACGTCCAGAGTCCGTAGACGGAACCTGCATGCAAGAGGCATTAATTAGTGCTAATTAAGCAAGGATTAAAGATAATTCTGCATGTAGTGGGAGTTTCCCTTTCCCACGGATTTATTTCCCACTGCATGCAGAGGCAGCCTGGAGGAGAGCCCCACGTCGTGGAGGTCGCCAGCGGGCAGGCGACCGGTCGGAGGAGCTCCGCGCTTCCGGGCAGGTTCGTATCTCTCTGCCGAGCGGAAAGGGAGGAGTCTCCCGTCCCCGGTCGGTCCTACGCCTCCACGGTGCGGACACCGTCGTCGAGCAGGCGATCGGCTGGGGAAGCCCCGTGGCATGGAGGCCGTCGACGGACAGTTGACCGGGCGGAGGAGCTCCGCACTGCCGGCCAGGTTTGTGTCTCTGCAGAGCGGAAAGGGAGGAGTCTCGCGTCGCCGGTCGAGCCTATGCCTGCATGGTGCAGACACCGCCGTCAAGCTGGTGATTGGCTGGGGAAGCCCCGCGATGTGGAGGCCGCCGGCGAGCAGTCGACCGGGCAGAGGAGCCTTGCGCTGCCGGCGAGGCGGGCGCCTCCACGGCATGGAAGCCGTCGTCGGGCAAGCGAATGGGCGGGGGAGCCTTGCGGCGCTGAATAAGGATGAATTGTCTCTCCTCCTTTTTACTTTAATGATTGATCATGCTTTCGTGATGTCTGATCCTACGGGAGAAAAAGATCAACCCATTGTTAGATGATTAATTCAAAGAAAGACTAGATGGAATGGATACTTCCCTGATCCTTGTGTTTGTACTACTGGCACGGTGGCCAGAATTCCAGCAAGCCCATCATTGAACTGCTGCTGAAAATAGATGGAAAAACCATTTGCACCATGGCTCGATAGACGCCATGCCCCAAGGTGGGCGCCAACTGTCGTGGTAACGATTCCGACAATAAAAGAGGGGTAGGATAAAGGAGCATGATCTATCGAGATGCATATGGGTGACACGGTGGTTTTAGCGAGTTCGGGCCTCTCACGGTGGAGATAACAACCCTACGTCTTGTGCTCCGGAGAGGCTTTGTTTTATCTTAGAATGTATCCGGAGATTACAATGAAAGGGGAACAGATCCCCGTAGTCCTGAGACTAATGGTGAAAGAGAGAGAGATGGAAGAAGAAGGACCCCCCCAAGTCTAGTGGTGGGGGGTGGCTTATATAGAGTGCGCCACCTCCTCACCTCCTATGTTACAAAGTGGGGTATGAATGCTATAATGACAGCCCACTATTAAGCCTTCACTATTAGAAAGATGCCGACTGCTTTGCTGCCTGCTGGTCTTCGTATATCCGAGTGAGTCGTACGGTCGAGTAGTGAACTGTCATCCGAGTGGATGGTATGTTGCTTGGTCGAGTGGATAGTATGCTACTTGTCCGAGTGGACAGTGTGTCTGTATGAAATTGACCTGGACCCATATGTTGTGTGGACCCCACGCTTCATGATATTTCGACCCTTCGTGGGCCTATCTGTTATGTATATCCCCAACACCAGGTGCCTTGATTGGAAACATCTGGAATAGAGCTCTTTTAACCTCTTGAACATTGTACGGGGCGTTAAGGGACTCGTTCATAGATTGCGTCACTTTGGTGGGAACCGTGTCAAGAACTTGCTCCATGTTCAGCACACCCTCTGATGTGTAGAGGTTTTTATAAAAGGCAGTGGTCATTTCCTCCATCTCCTCTGTGTTATCTGTAATCTGGCCGTCCGGACGTTGCAACTGTTTTATTTGGTTCTTCCTCCTCCTCCTAGCTCGTAAATGAAAAAAATAAGTGTTTTTGTCACCGTGCGTGAGCCACTCCAATCTCGCCCTTTGTCGCCATAGAATTTCTTCTCTATGGTACAATTCGACCAGCCTGCCACATATCTTAATTTCAGCGTGTGTTGGGCCGGCTCGGGTAGGTATCTAACGGAGCTCTGTTTCAGGCGAGAGATTTCTTGTCGTATATTGCAAAAATGCGATTGCTCCCAGGTGCTCAGATCTCCCGCCACTGTTTGCAGTTTCTCATGCAATGATTGCACCGAATCAACATTACCTTTCTCCCCTCCCGCTGACACAACTGTCGCCAATGATTCCTCTCTCTCCCAGGCCAGCTCGTATTTAAAAGAGTGCGGGGCCCTCCTGCATGCATGCACGTCGCGGAGCGTGAGCAGAATAGGTACGTAAGATGCAGCAAGCTTGTGCTCTAGGACAGCCGATGGGAAAGCAATGCTCCATGCCGGGTTCGCCACAGCCCGGTCCAGTCGAAATCTAGTGAATGTGCCTTTCGGTAGGTGAGTTCACCTCTTGTTCTCTCATCTTCGAGGGGCCGGAGTCCAACATCGAGGCCCATAGCCTCGCTATATCCGCTCTACATGTTTCTAAGGGCCCCCATCTTTGGCTCCTTCGGTCGATTGACATAAATTGTATCCCTATGCATGTTATCATTAATCAATAAAGTGGAGCGATTTTTGCTTACAAAAACTACAAAGCAAACCAGACCAGACCACCGGAAGATCCTATTCAACGACCTCCATGAAAGGGCACGGCTATCTGGCACCCACAACGGTTCCTACCGCAGCATCGCCTGCAGAGAGCCGCTGCTGGGTCGGCCCAGCGACCGCACTTCCTGGTGTCACACTAACGTCACCCATGTTTTTTTCTTTTTCTTCAAATTTTTGTTTTCGTTATTTGGTTTATTATATTACTATGTTTATATTTAGAAATATATTTTATTAAAACTGCATTTCAAATATGTTAAATGTTTATAGAAAAATGTTAACGATATGTATGGAAAAAATTGTGACGTTCAAAAAATGCACCTGTTTAAAAAAAATGTGTGTGCCATTTAAAAAAGTATACAAGGTACAAAAACGTTCGTATAAATAAAAAATGTTTCGTACATTCAAAATAATGTATGTTACATTTACAAAAAATGTTTGGCAAATCATAAAATATTTGTGAATTGAAAAAACGTTCATAATTTTTGAAAATGTTTGGGATTCATAAAATTTTCATGTATTCAAAAATATTTATAATTTTGAAAATTGGGGAAATAAAAATATTTCTGATTCTGAAAATTGTCCGTATATTTTTTTCAAAGTTTCAAAAAAGGTTCAAGATGTCAAAAATATTGTGATTCTGAAAATATGTTCGCATATTCAAAAAAAAAATACTGTTTTGGAGAAAAGGTTCAGAAAAAAAAACATTTTGTGTATTAAAAAATGTTTATAAATTTGAAGCCATGTGTCCAAGTTCAAATAATGTTCATGTTTTAAAAAAATAAAAATATTTACGAATTGAAAATGTCACCAAATTTCAGAAAAGTTCATCCATTCAAAAAATGTTTATGCATTTCAAAAAATGTTCGTTGAAACAAAAAAATATTCATGAATTCCAAACATTGTTCTCAAATTTCGAAAGATGTTTGTCGACTCAAATTCTTTTGCCGATTCAAATAAAAGTTTCAAAAAAATGTTCCTAATGATTTTTACCGAAAGCCCGCCCTAGCCTTGAAGTTGAAGCAACTTCCAACATGATCCGTCAAACACTAGAGCCAGAAGTATGAATTCTGTTGGTATTTCGGTGTGAATTCGGACAATTTGGGAAACATGTAATGATGCATATTTGAATTTGGGAAACATGTAATGATGCTCGCTACCATGTAAGCATAGTATAGTGAATGTTCTGCAATCTAATTCAGTAAGCATATTGTAAAGAGAAAAGTATACCTTTGGTCCCTCAACTCTTGGCCGAGTCTGATTGTAATAAAACTGATGGGATTCTTCTTAATAGTGTTCCGCCTTGTGTGGCGAATTTTGTAATGAATGATTGTAATAAGATTATTAATTAATTAACATAGGGGGGTTTTCAAAAAAAAATATTGACCGAGTCTAAATTTGGTCCCTCAACTTCGAAACCAGACAACTTGCACCCTCAACTATTGAAATTGGACAAGATTCGTCCCTGGTCTTGGTTTTGACCGGTTTTGAAGCTGACTTACCCCGGTTTTGACCGGCGCTGAATTCACGTACATTTTCATATGTCCTCACTCTTTGAAATTCACGTACATTTTCATATGTCCTCACTCTTTGAAATTCGTGTTCTTTATTCAAAATCATTTTTTAATCTGTAAACCTTTTTGAAATTTGTGTTCCTTTCTCAGTTCGTCTAATTGTTTCAAATTCATGTAATTTTTAAAACCCTTTACTGTTTCTAAACCATGAACTTTTCTACAATTCATGTACTTCTAAAAATCCATGCACCTTTTCCAAGTTTGCCTATTTCAATATTCATGTAAAGTTTTCATGTTCGCGTACTTTTTTTGAAATTCATGAATCTTTCTACAATACCGCATACATTTTTCAACTTCACATTTTTTATCAATTCGCGTACTTTTATTCTAGTTCGTGTACTTTTTTAAAATTCAGATATTTTTCTACAAAACCACGTACATTTCTTAAGTTTGCATATTTTTTTCAAATTCACTTACTTTTATTATAGTTCACGTACTTATTTAAATTCACATGTTTTCCTACAAAACCTCTTACATTTTTCAAGTCCGCATATTTTTTAAAATACGCGTATTGTTATTCTAGTTCACGTACTTATTTAAATTCATGTATTTTTTACAAAACGCGCACATTATTCAAGTTCGCGTATTTTTTTCAAATTCGCATACTTTTATTACAGTTCGCATACTTATTTAAATTCACATGTTTTTCTAAAAAATACTATGCAGATTTGGAAAAAGAATGTGAATTTGAAAAAATTACGCAAACTTGAAGAAAGTACGTGGATTTGGAAAAAGTACACTGATTTGAAATATACACAAATTTAAGAAAATGTGCAAACTTGAAAAAAGTATGTTGGTTTGGAAAAAAATACAGGAATTTGAGTCAGCTCAGTCAAAACCGGGTGAGTCGGCTGCAAAACCGGTCAGAATAGAGTCCAGGGACGAACCTTGTCTGGTTTCAATAGTTGAGGGTGTGTGTTGTCCGGTTTTAAAGTTGAGGGACCAAATCTAGACTCCGCGAAGAGTTGAGGGACGAAAAATATACTTTTCTCTATTGTAAATGTGCATAGTGATTAAACAACTTTCATAATACAACTGAACTCCAACATATTACTGCAGTAACTTTTTGTTTCAGTATCCAGTACTAGCATCTACTGTGTTCTGCATACATCTATTTTTTTTTTGGAAATGGAGGTATACCCCGGCCTCTGCATCATGATGATGCATGCGGCCCTTTTATTAAAAATCTAGAAAGTATCATCACAAAGGTCTTACAGCTCGCAAACGAAGCAAAACAAAGCACATAGAACTGAAAAATATAAGTGGACAAAGACAACTGGTACGGTGATAATAAGGACAAGCTCTCTAGACTCCTATCCTGTTATGTGAACGCCATCCGAACCGGTTGAATATAACCCGAGCCACCATCTCCCATTGGTTGCACCCAGTAACAAAAGGCTCCCTGGAGTCCTTAGGAGTGAGTAAGGACCATGTACGAATCCAATCTGTAGCTCTGAAGATAACCTGCAAAAAAGTTAAGTTGTGTAGTCTGTTAGAAATCATATCATTTCTGCAGTTCCATATAGCCCATAATAACGCACATATTCCAATCTGAATACGAGCTGCCGTGATTTGTTCAACCCCAGCTAACCACGTCCCAAACAAAGACGCAATATCTACTGGAGGATTGATATTAAAAGCTATATAAATCGTTCTCCAAAGTAACTTGGCAAGTGGGCATTCGATAAATAAATGTTGTATTGTCTCATCCTGAGTACAAAAACAACACCGCGAGTTACCTACCCATCGCCTCTTAAGTAAGTTGTCCTTTGTGAGTATTACTTGCTTGTGGACAAACCACATGAAAATTTTAATCTGCAAAGGAACCTTAACCTTCCATATATGAAGTGACCTTGAGATGGGGCCAGAACTAATCAGATCCGTATAAAAAGATTTCACCGTAAATATCCCATTTTTAATTAACTTCCATTGTGTGGAGTCCGGAACGTCGGAGAGTCGAATTTCAATCAATCTTCGAACCAAGTGCATCCAGGCTGTCCATCTCTCACCCACAAACGTACGTCTGAACTGGATGTTCAAGGGAATAGTTTGAAGGACGATACCTACGTAATCTTCCTTACGTTGCACAATATTGTAAAGGATAGGATATTGTAAGGCCAGAGGTGTCTCTTCTAGCCACGTATCCTACGTAATCTTCCTTATGTTGCATACATCTATATCTGGTACGGTTCTTTTCATTGTCTAAAAATCACACAGACAAATCATATCTGAAACATTTCAGGTACAATCATGGAAGACTTAAAATCTCTTCCGAACGGTTAGAAAAACCAACAGTTAGTTAGGGAGCTTTTAGCACTGTAAAATCGGGCTTACAACTCCTATGGTAGTAGAATATGTCCACCGGTGTTCTAGGAATGTATTCTTATCGTAGCCTCATTAACTTTCTGTTCTTCATGCAAGAAGTTCCAAATAGTAGGCTTGTTGGAAATTACTCCCTCCGTTCTCAAATATAAGTCTTTTTAGAGATTACAACAAGTGACCACATACGAAGTAAAATGAGTGAATCTATAGTCTAACAATATGTCTACGTACATCCGTATGTTGTAGTCCATTTAAAATGTCTAAAAAGACTTATATTTAGAAACGGAGGGAGTACAAAGTAGTATGGTGCTGTTGATCAGAATATCTGGGCAGAAAGCTTACTTCTTGTTGAGGTTTCTTCTCACTTGAGGTTCTAGCACTCTATATTCAACAATGTAGGCTGTGGCATTGCTAGTTAAGGACCCCCACATTGAATTCAGATACAACAATGAAGCTAAGATATTCTACAGTATGAAATAGAAGCATCATGCAGAAAGCATCTTTGAGATCAAATTTAATAGAGGGGTTTATAGGACACATTTGCAGAGTATTGCACAATAGCTAGGTGGCAAAACAGGATATTGGACAGCTCTGAAGCCTTCGATGGCATCAGCTGCTGGAAGCACTCGCGGCACAATGAAACAGGGCAGAATAATGGAGAACTTCTCAGAATCAATTATAGTGAAAAGCTTCTCTTGGATGTACTGTAGGCCTGTAGCATACTTTTTTATAAGGCATGGACCATGTTTTATGAACACAGTATAATTTTGCAGTTCCCAGTTCACTTGGCCTAACGTAGGAAATTACTACTCCCTCCGTTATCGTGCATGTGTGTACTGAAAATTTCTGAATTTCAGTACACATCCGAGCAAAAATTTGGACAGAAATCAAGGGGGATTGTAACGGGTCACCCGTGCAGATCCATTTGCCGCAGCACTTGGAACGATCCAAAGTCGGGTAGAACTGCATCGATTGATCGACGGAGGACAGAAAATTATGAGAACAACACAACGGAGAAGACCAACTCTCCGAAGCAGACAAGCAGTGAGTGGAATGATAAAGCCTACGCACGTGGAATTTCCAACAAGCCTACTATAACTCCACGGCGCGTCTGTCTTTCTCGGCGGTGTCCAAGCACGACACAAGGTCGCCGGAGCAGATGAGACTGTTAGAAGTTATGTTTATCTCTACTTTGTAATCTCAACTAACATATCCTCTCTCTCGTAGCTATGCCTTGTAACGACCTGATCTCATACGATGGGTCTGCTTCATCTTGTACACCAAGGCATGGCTGTTTGCCTCGTATCAATATAAACAACATCGCGGCTCTCCTCCAGGAGAGTAGGAACGCTTCCCAATTTAACATGGTCATCAGAGCCACCTCTTCCCAATACATCTAGCTACAACAAAACCACAAACCACAACCACCGCCGCCGTCGCCATGTCTTCCTCGTCGTCCGTCTCCCTCAACCTCGGGTCACCGCCGACGGAGAAGCTCGCGAGAGGAAACTTCATCCTCTCGAAGGCACAAGTTCTACCAGCCCTGCGAGGCGCGCAGGTGACTGGTTTACTGGACAACAGTGACGCAGCTCCGCCCAAAACGGCGGAGATCACGCAGGCGGACAAGACCACGGCCATGGCACCGAACCCGCTGTATGCGGCCTGGATCGCCAAAGATCAACAGGTGCTCTCATATCTACTGAACTCCATGACTCCAGAAATACTTGCGCAGGTCATCGGAAAGGATTCCACCTTCGAGTTGTGGACAGTGGTGACAGCCATCTTCGCCTCCCAATCGCAGTCTCGGATCACAAACCTGAGAATTGCGATCACCAACACCAAGAAGGGCACCATGTCAAGCTCTGCCTTCATGGCCAAGATGAAGAGTCTCGGCGACGAGCTAGCAGCTGCCGGTCGTCCCGTCTCTGACCCGGAGATGGTGGACTACATCCTGGCGGGGCTGGACCGTGACTACGATCCTGTGGTTGCGACGATCGGTGCCATCAAAAACACAATCACCGCCGAAGATCTTTTTGCCCAAATCTCCGCTTTTGACCAGAGAATGGAGATGTTGGGCGATGCTTCTCCTGGTGGCTTCCACACTTCTGCAAACGCCGCCTACAGAGGCCGCGGTCAAGCCCATGGGAAACCCTACCGTGGGCGAGGCACAAGGGGGCGCGGCCGTGGAGATCGGCAGCCCTCTCCTGCTCGCGGCGGGAACAGCTACAGAGGACGCCAGCGCCAGAACCAACCACAACAGGCGCGTGATCAGCAGCAGCGCGATAACCCCGAGTGCCAGATATGCCTCAAGTATCATCCGGGGGGGCGTGGCTCTGCTGGTGGCGCTATGAAGATGGAGAACCAGAAGAGAAGGCGGCGCATGCAACCACCTACGGCGTAGATACCAACTGGTATGCCGACACGGGAGCCACAGACCATATCACAGGAGAACTTGATCAGCTGACGATGCGGGAGAAGTACAACGGAGGCGATCAAATCCACACGGCAAGCGGTTCTGGTATGGCAATAACACATATTGGTAGTTCAATTGTTAAAAACCCCATCGAAAACTTACATCTGAAAAATATTCTCCATGTTCCTGAAGCAGCAAAAAGCCTTCTTTCTGTTCATTGATTCACTCGTGATAATCATGTTCTCATAGAGTTTCATCCCTATTTTTTCTTGGTTAAGGATCTGGCCACACGGAGAATCATTCTTAGAGGATGGTGTGTGGGAGGCCTCTACCCACTCATATCATCATCATCATCAGCGTCAAATAAACAAGCGTATCTCGTCGTCAAGCCATCTTCAGCAAAGTGGCACAGTCGCTTGGGTCATCCGTCCTTAGTAATAGTTAAACATGTCCTTAGCAAGAATAAGCTCCTCTATGAGCCTAGTGTTGAGTCAGTTTGTGATCCGTGTCAACAAGCAAAAAGTCGTCAATTACCTTACCCTATATCTACTAGTGTATCCACTGCACCTTTGCAACTCATATTTTCAGATGTATGGGGGCCAACCCCCACTTCAGTTGGTAGATTTTCCTATTATGTAAGTTTTATTGACGACTATAGTAAATTTACTTGGATTTACTTGTTAAAGAAGAGATCCGATGTATTCCGAGTTTTCATCAATTTCCAAAGCCTTGTTGAAAGCAAACTGAGCTCTAAAATTATTGCTATGCAAACAGACTGGGGAGGTGAGTATGAGAAACTCAACTCATTCTTCCAAAAACTTGCATCTCTCATCATGTTTCTTGCCCTCACGCTCACCAACAAAATGGGTCTGCTGAAAGAAAGCATCGTCACATTGTTGATGTAGGGCTTGCATTACTAGCTAATGCATCCATGCCACTTAAGTTTTGGGATGAAGCCTTCTTAACTGCTACATATCTTATCAACTTGCTCCCTAGTAAGGTCATCAAGCTTGAAACACCCATCACATGACTCCTTGGCATAACACCAGATTACACATCACTTCACATTTTTGGTTGTGCATGTTGGTCGAACCTTCGACCCTACAATACACGCAAACTCGCTTTTCGTTCAAAGAGATGCGTTTTCTTAGGGTATAGCCCCATGCACAAAGGAGTCAAGTGTTTGGATGTTCCTACATGAAGAGTCTATATCTCGAGAGATGTTGTATTTGATGAGTCCATTTTTCCGTTTGCATCTCTCCATCCCAACGCCGGTGCCCTTCTTCGAAGGGAAATTCTTCTCCTTCCTGAAAATCTCCGGAGTTTTGATCAAGGGGGAGACAATTGCACTGACCAATATGTTGATAATATTGCTAGCACTAGTTCTGCTCTTGTCCCTGTGCAGGTTGGCAACGAAAACGGCGCTCCAAATGATGTGCAGGATGATCAAAACGAACGGGTATTTCATGCGCCGCAAGAGGACGAAATTGGCACTGAAAACGGAGCTGATCTGGCGGCGCCAGGAACTCCTGTGCGGCTGTCAGCCTTGGATCGCGGGATGCAATCGTCCTCGGATCGCGGTTCAGGCAGGCGCGGGCGCACTCCCTCATCCAACCAGCCTCGCGCCGCCACGTCACAGGCAGGCGGGGTCGCATCGCCCTCGTGCTCCACGCCGCGGTCCCGCGCCTCGCCCAGCCAGCCAAGCTCCGCCACGTCATCAGCAGGCGGGGCCGAATCGCCCTTGTGCTCCGCGTCGCGATCCCCGTGCATGCATGCACCAGGTGGAGCGGGATCTCCTGCATCCACAGATTCTGTGGACACCAGGGTGATTCGTGGAGACGAGGCCACACCGGACTCCACAAGATCTTCTGAATCAACGCCAGCGGGATCTTCTGCAGCCAACTCTCCTATGCAACATGAACAACCAGCAGTGTCTACACGGGTTATGACACGTCTACAGAAAGGTATTAAGAATCCAAAAATACGTACTAATGGCACGATACGATATGGCATGTTGTGTATCTCAGGTGAACCAACAACGTTGAATGAGGCACTTGATGATCCAAGGTGGAAGAAAGCCATGGATGAAGAATATTCTGCACTCATGAGAAATAAAACTTGGCTTCTCGTACCAGATCAAAGAGGTAAAAATATTATTGATTGTAAATGGGTGTACAGAGTTAAAAAGAAGGCAGATGGAACCATTGACAGGTATAAGGCACGTCTGGTTGCAAAGGGTTTTAAACAGAGCTATGGTATAGATTATGAAGATACCTTTAGTCCTGTTGTGAAGGCTGCTACAATAAGACTTGTTCTAGCCATTGCTGTATCGAGGGGATGGAGTTTGCGTCAGCTGGATGTATAGAACGCGTTCTTGCATGGTGTTCTGGAAGAGGAAGTCTACATGAGACAGCCACCTGGGTATGTGAGTAAGAAAATACCACATTATGTATGCAAACTTGATAAGTCACTTTATGGGTTAAAACAGGCACCTAGAGCATGGTACTCTAGGTTGAGCACTCAGTTAAGATGTCTTGGATTTTTTGCATCAAGGGCCGATACATCATTGTTCATTTACAATAAGGAAAGAGTAGTCATTTTTCTGCTTATCTATGTTGATGATATTATTGTTGCAAGTTCATCACAAGATGCTACTAATGCCCTTCTACATGACCTGAGCTCAGAGTTTGCCTTGAAGGACCTAGGAGAGCTTCATTTCTTTCTAGGTATTGAGGTTAATAAAACTCAAGATGGTATAGTATTGAATCAAGAGAAATATGCCAATGAGCTTCTGGCTCGCATGGGAATGAAGAACTGTAAACCTGCACTTACCCCATTGTCCTCTTCAGAAAAACTTTCAGCTTATGAAGGGGAGCCTCTTCAAGAGGTAGAGAGTACGAGGTACAGAAGCACTGTTGGAGCATTGCAATACTTGACACTTACACGCCCAGATATCTCATTTGCTGTTAATAAAGTTTGTCAGTATTTGCATGCTCCTACCACTGCACATTGGTCAGCTGTTAAGAGGATTGTGAGATATGTAAAACATACTGTGAGCTTAGGCCTTAATTTCAGACGTTCAAATTCTACACTTGTCAGTGCATTTTCTGATGCTGATTGGGCAGGTTGTAGTGATGATAGAAAATCAACTGGAGGCTTTGCAGTGTTTTTTGGATCTAACCTCATCTCTTGGTGTGCAAAAAAACAGGCAACAGTGTCAAGGTCAAGTATAGAGGCTGAGTATAAATCCTTGGCCAATGCTACTGCAGAAATCATTTGGTTAGAGTCACTACTTGAGGAACTGGGAGTTAAGCTAAACAGTGTCTCATGTCTTTGGTGTCACAATTTGGATGCAATATACTTATCTGGAAATCCTGTGTTTCATGCCAGAACAAAACATATTGAAATTGATTTTCACTTTGTGCGTGAAAGAGTTGCAGAAAAGAAACTTGAGATACGGTTCATCCCTTCCAAAGATCAAGTAGCTCATGGATTTACCAAGGCACTACCAGCAAAACCATTTGAAGAATTCAAGAGGAATTTGAACATAGGATAGTTGAGATTAAGGGAGGGTGTTAGAAGTTATGTTTATCTCTATTTTGTAATCTCAACCAACATATCATCTCTCTCTCTCTCTCGTAGCTATCCCTTGTAACGACCTGATCTCATACGATGGGTCTGCTTCATCTTGTACGCCAAGGCATGGTTGTTTGCCTCGTATCAATATAAACAACATCGCGGCTCTCCTTCAGGAGAATAGGAACGCTTCCCAATCTAACAAAGACGGCGGAGCCGGTCGGAGTCCAGGCCTGAGAGCTGCCGGACCTGGCAACACATACGTACGCTGATCAGATGATCAAATGCCTCGCAGTGGATCGGTAGCGCAAGCTGACCCACCGCCCCGAGTTAAAAATCTTGGAATCATCAACCTTCAGGTTCAAGGTTACCAACACAAACATTTTGCCTTGCAAGCATTTGCTTTCACCAAAAACTACAAAGCAATCTCAAAATAAAAATAAAAATGGCAACACTCTAGGGAAAGTTTAGAAGCAAAAAAGAGGATAGAATTCCGTCGCCGGGACTTGAACCCGGGTCTCTCTAGGGAAAGTTTAGAAGCATTTGCTACGACGGAACAGTGATGATGAAAACACTGGAGCTTATCTGACCTATACAGCGCACACAACATGTACTTGGCATCACAAAATAGCATGGGCCATGGAGCGGCTGGGCACGAGCTGACATAGCTAGCAAACGTCAATAAACCGAGAACAAACAATGTTTGCTCTAGTCAGGGAAACATGGTCATCTGCTATAGCTTTCGCCAGAGCTGGATATACTAACCAAACATGGTTACAACTCCTTTTTTAGAAAGGGAATATATTAATATCGTGAAGATATAGCAAGATGTCCAAAGACACCAAGGATACACACAACAAAAAAAAGAAAATAAAAAGAACAGAAAAAAAAAACCCGCCACCATGATCAGTTCCTAGCAACAACAACACTATAACCACCACCAAATACAACACCCGGCATACAAAAAAGGTTCTCCGAAAGCAACGCCGTCAAGAAGGAAACAATCACAAGCGTTATCGTTGCCCGATCGAAGATCTTGAGTGTTCATCCTGAAGAAAGTCCGAGTTAGCAGCTAGCACCCCTAAACCGAGCAAAGAGAAGACATCTGCTCTCTTTGGTTCATAACAGATATGAATTCAGACAAAATGGATCATAGGAAAACAAGCCAACGTATGCATGCTTGGATAAAATCCGAGCAATCTGCGCCCCTACGTTGAGACCATACAACATATGCTGGTACACAAGTATCAATATTACTAAAGGTTCGTTCACCGCGACTATACAAAATCTTCCATCAGATGTCGGTGGTCCTGTCAGAGCATCTCCAATAGACACTAGTATATAATAGGGCGTCCAAAAAAAGTTTTAGGATATCTGCAAAAGGGCAGGAGAGAGAAAATTTTAGTGCATTGGAAATTTTTCTGCCGTAGTAGATGGTGAAAAATAGGCCACCCAAAAAACTGCCATTTGGTTCAATTGAAGTCCTTCAACTATGAATTATATCAAACTCATCTCAAATGAATCCAAAACAAATAATATAAAATTAGTACTCCCTCCAATCCAAAATCAGTGTCGTAGTTTTGTTAGATAGTTTATCAATCCATAACATCAAATTCATCACAAACTGTTCATCAAATATAACACAAAGTTCATCACACATGACATAAAACATAGAGATGAAACTGGTGGTTTTGTTGCCCATTCCATGATCACCACTCCTCGATGAGATCTCTTTGAAGATCTTCGTGCTGAAATCTCGAATGTCATGGTAAAAATCGTTGGATGCGGTCTTCCCTCCTACGCGGCCGAACCTGTTGACCCATTTGGTCATATCCAAATCTTTCCCACACTCTTTCTCAATGATTATGTTGTGCATGATCGCAGCGACCTTGATGATGTACCAAAGGATCTCTTGATATCAAATCCTAGCCAATCCTCGAACAATAGCAAACTCGGATTGAGAAATCCCAAAAGCCCTCGACGGCGTGGAAGCAGATAGGGCACTCCACGGCACGTTTGTCTTCCTCGGCAGCGTCGAAGCACGAAGCGAGGTCGCCGGAGCAGATGAGACGGCGGAGCCGGTCGGAGTCCAGGTCCGAGAGCTGCCGGACCAGGCAACACATACGTACGGTGGTCAGATGATCAAATGCCTCGCAGTGGATCGGTAGCGCAAGCTGACCCACGGCCCCCAGTTAAAAATCTTGGAATCATCAACCGTCAGGTTGAAGGCTACCAACACAAACTGGCCATCAGCTTGCTCAGATTTACCTTGCAAGCACTTGCTTTCACCAAAAACTACAAAGCAATCTCAAAAATTAAAAATGGCAACACTCTAGGGAAAGATTAGAAGCAAAAAAGAATTCCGTCGCCGGGACTTGAACCGGGGTCTCTGAGAGCCGAGTATCCTAACCACCTAGACTACGACGGAATCGTGTTGATGGAAATACTAAAACGTATTTATTGTGGTGACATGTCTGTCCTGTACACAACACAGAACAGCACGAACGTTAGAGCTGAATCGCAGCTTTGCTTGAATTCAGACATGGGTGGCAACATCCCTGAACCGAGCAACAACTACATTTGCTCACTGTAGCTCTCTTTGATAACTGTCCATCACCTAGAGAAGCATCCTGAAGCCTTAACAGTTAACACTACTGAAGAGATTATTGAGATTCAGGTTCAGGGTGAATCTGTCTTTCCTTTATCAACTAGGGAAGTCCAAATGGTCAGGTAGTGCATTTCGAATTCTGGATAAACAGTGAGCATGTATGTACAGAGGAGGAGCTTACATGTCAAGTCTTCGATGAAATTAGTCTTTAAGAATTAAGACTGCTAAGTTGCACCACATCTGATATATTCTTAACAATAATACAAAGCCCCGGGGAAAGAACTTCATTTCTAGACAAACTACCTGGTACTGGTTGGAGAAAGAGAAATGGCCTTGCCAGTTTTGCCTGTGAGAACAATGATAAAATTTCTCAAGTCCCATAGGCAGCCACATCGCCATCGCCATCCACATCTACACGCCGGTCCTCGATTGCCGCAGAGAAGCACCCGCCGAACCCACCTCCGCTGCTGGTCTCGATGTTGTGCGTGAACCTTGATTTGTTGTTGTATGGTGAACAACACATGGAGGAGCCATTGGAGTGTAGAGAGCCGCCGGCTGGGAGGGAGCCCCATCAGATAGGCCCACGGCAACGGATGGTGCTTAGGGTTTCATGGGGGATAAGGGTTATATAAGGGAGCGTGTGACGTTCGATGCAATTCTCTAGAGTCAACAGGACACCCGTCTGATGAAAATCAAGAACAAAAAACGGTATCTCCAGGCCCCAATAGTTGAACAACGCCAGCAGTTGCACCACCATGGCTTGCTGTTTTTTAGAGGGTTTTGCTGTTGAACAAGAACACCTGCTAGCTGACGTTTCATCCCCAGGCCCCACTAGTTTGGACAGGTTTTTGACCACCTGTCTGCCTCTGAAATTCTTCCTGAATGAGTTTTATTAATCATGTCCACCATCCTGTCCATCGTCCTGAACACATCTTGATGCTTTACCCAAATGAGTGTAAGAAGATGCACCCCGGAGTATAATTTTTTTATCATCCCTCGTTGGCAATTTGAGAATCTCATTTTGGACTAGGTACCAGATCAGCCGAGCCCAGCCAACCTTATGCGCTAACCCCACCTTTACTTTCTCCATCATGGCCGACACATTTTATGGCAACATGTCTCTGCCACGGAACTCGGGGAGGATCCACATTTCCCTGAATTGCAAGACAACGCAGGTAACCGCGACCAGGTTCAAGTTGGGAGGGAGCTCTTTGTGCTCCGTCATGGGTTGGAGTTGGAGGCCTGTTGTGTTGAGGAAGGACTTGTGGTTGACATTGACGCGGGTCCCACAGATGTAGGCGCAGGAGCAGTAGCTACATTGCCTCTACATGTGGTAGGAGGCGACAAGGTGGAAGATGAGGTCATGTCGGGGGATACCATCTAGGAGTTGGAGCCACATGAAGTCGAGGAGGCTGAGGTGGCGGAGGGCGGGCTCCGTATCGTGGTCGTTGGGCCAGCCCCGAAGAGAGGATGGAGGCTGGTAGATGTGGAACCCGGTGGTGGGAATCTCCTTGGACCTGCCGCCGGCATTGACCATGGCGGTGTTACAGATCTGTTATGAAATTGTGTTGTGATACTACCGTTCTACCTTCATAAAATGCATGTCATGTGCACGATGTCTTTGGTGGGCGTCTTGGGAATGATACCATGCATACTCTAGAGGAGGTGCTAGATCTGTATAGTGCCTCTCTCGGGATGCTACATGTTTTCTCACAGAAAGATGCAACATCTCATTGATATCATACAGAAGAAAAGTAGTTACATCTGGCATAACAAAAGATTGTTTTTATCTCAAAATACAACACATACTTAAAAACTAAAGGTGATGTAAAATAGAAGCACTGAAACAATCGTGCTTCTAACTAGTCAACAATAATTCAAATAATTTCATGCTACAGTTGGCAAAATTAAAGGAATGATCAGTCAACAATTGTCCAACACACATGCAAAAACATCTTAGGCCGTGCTGACCGGCATGACTATCCATCCATGATAGCATCCTCTCCAATGGAATCCTACAGTGAGAAAAAATGATTTAAATACACTTGTCTAGCTTGATAATTCATATGCAAAGATGTGATACATGTTAATAAGAAATGTTCTTACGTCATTTAGAAGGTTGGCAATATCATCCGATGACAAGTTATTAATGTCATTAAGTAGATCATTAGGCTCTTGCTGATTAACCATACTTTCTTGCACATGAAGAATGCCAACTACATCCCCGCCATCAGGCATTGGAGTTAATTCGACGAAACCATCTGTCCGAAGGTTGGAAAGTGTGGAAATAGTTCTTCCACAGCTAACCATATTAATCTCGGGTTTTGAAGTGCTACCAACACCAAGTGCAGAATTGCCATTCAACATCGTCCCTACTGAGCTTATGTTGTTTGCTATGTCGAATGGTGATATTTCCTCATTGAAACCTGACCGTAATGTAGTGATGCTACCTCTGTTAACCATCTGAGATGGTGCCACTGGAGTAGTGTTGTGCGCATTCAATATCCCTACTGTAAGAACATGCGGTGCCCCCATGTTTGGTTTTGGTAATTGATGACAATCTCTATGGACTAATGGTTGTCTTGAGTTATATTTGAAGGATTTGTCCATAGGTTTTTCTTGATGTCCATGTGTTGGTTTCAAGGAGTTTATGAGTTGACCAATGTGCTATTAAGGAATTATCCAAAGATTGGTCATGTGAGTGTTGAGCTTATTGCAAGCATGTCTTGAAGAAGAAGATTGTGTGATCATTCATGTTTACCTTCAAGACATCATCCAAATGAAGAGAGTTGGAAAGATTCAAGGTTGATCAAGACTAAGTCAAGAGTGAATCAAGTTGATCAACTCACAAAGCATAGAAGATGTACCGAGAGGGATCAAGTGATCCCATGGTATGGTAAGCATTGTCCATTGCACTTTGTGTACTAACCCATGGTCTATGTGAGAGTTCTATGTGGGGTTAGGTACGTGTCCATGGGCTTGCGTCAAGAGACAGATATCATACAACCCATGGAAAGGATGACATCAAGTGGTGATCGTCATCAAGATTGTCGTGTGCAAGTTCAAGTGGAGCATCACGAAGAGATCAAGTGCTTGAATCTTGTCATCCATTTTGGTGTCAATGGACTTGTGAAGATGTGCCTAAGAGTGGCTCACCCATAATAGACTGTGGGGGAGCAATCATCTAGTCTTCATCGAGCCAACGCAATCAAGAAAGGTGGTCCAACTTGAGGGAGTCAAGATCGTCTTCATCTAGCTCAAGAGGACCATGTGCAAGGCAAAGGTTTGCCCTTGATAGGTTTTCTATTTTACCGGTCTCGTGGTGGTAGTTGGGAGACCGAGTTATAGGATCGTTTGCCGTACTATCAAGGGGGGGGGGCTCTCAAGTTGGTAGCTTGATCGTATCGTTAGTAGAGAGCTCAAACCATTGCGTACTTGCATCATGTTTCTTGGTTCTTGTTTGGTTATCTTTGTGAGTCTTAGAGCTTATGGTCATCTTGATGACAAGGTTGAGTTCATCGAAAACGGAGTTCGCATGCGTCTTCTATGATGTTTTCGGTGTTGGAGGTTTTACCGGTCTTATCCGAGGAAGGGTTCTCACCTTTTTCTTATGGGACTTTTCTCATTTGCTTATTATTGATATTTCTCTCAAGATTGTGTTAGACCATGTCGTTAGCTTTCCAACAAACTCGGTTTCGTTGAATTCGGAGTCTGTTTGCAAAAGTTATGGCTGTTTTGGTAAAGGCTGCAGTGGTACTACCGCGACTAGAGCGGATGTAATTTTTTACTACCGCTCCAGAGCGGTACTACCACGGCTCCTGAGCGGTAGTACCGCTCCAGAGCAGTACTACCACGGCTCCTAAGCGGTAGTACCGCTTCGGACCAAAATCTCGTGTTTTGCTCAGCGGAAGTAGGCACATAAGTATTTTTTTAGTACTGCTCGCAAGCAGTAGTACCACTACCATTTGCGGTAGTACCGTGAGGTCGAGCGGTAGTACCGTGAGGACGAGCGGTAGTACCGCTCCAGCGGTTCTACTGGCCTTTTGCCTCCTCGCTGTTGTTTTTCAAAGGGGTACTACCGCCCTAGCGGTAGTACCACTCCTTGGAGCGGTAGTACCGCTCTGTGCGGGCTGTGAGCATAACGGTTGGATTTTTCCCCACCTATAAAAGGGTGTCTTCTTCCCCATTGAACCTTATCCTTTGAGCTCGTGTTCTTCCCCGATTGTTGACCTTCTCCGAGCTTGCTATCTCTCAATCCCTCCATGGATTCTTGCTAGTTTTTGAGGGAAAAGAGAGAGGAGATCTAGATCCACGTTTCCACCAATCACTTTCTCCTCTATGTGAGAGGAACCCCTTGGATCTAGATCTTGGAGTTCTTGGTATTCTCCTTCTTGTTCTTTCTCTCATTTTCCTCCTTAGCATTAGTTGCTTCGGTGGGATTTGGGAGAGAAGGACTTGGGCACTCTGTGTGCCCTTGCCATTGCATTTGGTGCATCGGTTTGAGTTCTCCACGGTGATACGTGGAAGTTTCAAGTTGAGAAGCTTATTACTCTTGGGTGCTTGGTGCCCTTGAGCTTGTTCCTCTTGGGTGCTTTGGTGCCCTAGACGGTTGGTGGTGCTTGGAGCTCAATCATTGTGGTGTAAAGCTCCGGGCAAGCGTCGGGGTCTCCAATTAGGTTGTGGAGGTCGCCCCGAGCAATTTGACGGGTACCGGTGACCGCCCCCAAGGGTTGCCAAAGTGTACGGGTTTGGTGACCGCCCCCAAGGCTCGCCATTTGTACGGGTTCGGTGACCGCCCTCAAGGGTCCCTTAGTGGAATCACGGCATCTTGCATTGTGCGAGGGCGTGAGGAGATTACGGTGGCCCTAGTGGCTTCTTGGGGAGCATTGTGCCTCCACACCGCTCCAAACGAAGATTAGCATCCGCAAGGGTGTGAACTTCGGGATACATCATTGTCTCCGTGTGCCTCGGTTATCTCTTACCTGAACCCTTTACTTATGCACTTCACTTTGTGATATCCATATTGTTCTTTGTCATATATCTTGCTATCACATAGTTACTTATCTTGCTTAGCATAAGTTGTTGGTGCACATAGGTGAGCCTAGTTGTTTTAGGTTTTGTGCTTGACAAATTAACCGCTAGGTTTATTCCGCATTTGTTCAAGCCTAAACCGTAATTATTTTCAAGCGCCTATTCACCCCCCCCCTCTAGGCGACATCCACGATCTTTCAATTGGCATCAGAGCCTCGTCTCTCTTCGTTGGGCTTAACCGCCCAGAGAGTAAAGATGTCGACTAGGGTATAACACTCTTAGTTTCGATGGCACAAATTTTTATGTTTGGGTAATTCACATGCTTAAATCTCTTTAGGGCCATGGACCCAAATTTAGAGTGAATTGTAGATATGGGTTTTTCTCCTCCAAAGGATCCCCAAAGATTATCTTTAGAGGATGATAAAAACTCTTATCTCAATGCTCAAGCTTCTAATGTGCTTTTTGATGCTTTGAGCAATGTAGTTATATTTCAACTCATGCCGTTCTGGGATGCTCATGAGTTGTGGACGAAGCTTCAAGATAAATATGGTGTGTCCAAGATTTGTGGGGATGATTGTTCTCCCTCCACCTCCGGTCGTATAGTCTTCCCAACTTCTTCTACTTCACCTACATGTGGTTTGCCACAAGGTAATGATATGGTGAGTAGTGTTGGTCATTGAAATGATGATAGTATGCTTATTGTGGATGATCCTTCATCACTATATTATTGCAATGCTCCTTCTTTGTACTTTAACACTTCGAGCACTCCAAATGTTTCACATGCTTGTGTTGATAGTCCTTGCATATCATGTAGAAATTTCTCGACTAAATCTCATGATGATATGCTTGCTATGCCTTGTTCCCATGATAAAAATGCATCTATTTCCTCGAATTGTTGTGCTAACAATGTAGAAGAAACCGAACACTCCATGGAACAAGATGTGGTGTTTAATGGTGCCTCAAGGGATCCTACTTTGTACCCCAATATGTCTCTTGATCATGATGTTGATGTTAATGATGATGAGGATAATGATGAAGAGAATGATAATGTTGCCTCCTTAAAAATTAAGGGGGAAATGATTTTTAAAGCTCTTCATAAAAATATAAGTGCTCGTTCCAACTTCATGGAAATAATGTCCATTGCCATTGATGGCAAGAAATACATTGAGGAGTTGGAATCTCGTCTAGAGGAGCATGAGGTCACCATTGAGAAAATGGAAGCTCTTGAGCGTGATTACGCAAATGAGATCGCGGAGTTATCTCAAGCTCTTGAACATGAACAAACCACCTCTGAATCTCTTGAGGAGACTTTTGCTCTAGAATTATCTAGAGTGAGGGAATCTCATGATAGAGCTCTTGAGGTGGCCAATGATTTCAAAACTAGAAATGCTAAGCTTGAAGTTTCTCATGCTATACTCCTTGAGGATTTTGAGCACCTCGAAAATGGCTCAAGGGTCATCAAGGGTGAGCTCATCAAACTCACGAGTCTCATGCCCAACTTGAAGCTTCTTATTTAAAAGAGCTTGCCAAGTTGTCCTCTCCTATTGTTGTAAATGATGATGCTTGTGCTACTAACTCTATTACTTGTGAAGCATCCATTTTGAAGGAGAATGTTGAGCTACGGCCTCAACTTGACATGCTATCTAGCAATTATGTGAAATTGGAAGAAAGTCATGAAAATCTCTCAAGCTCTCATGATGATCTTTTAGTATCCCATAGTGTGCTAAAGATAGCTCATGAGGCCATGATTGCTAAGGTAACATCTAGTGAGCCTCATGTGGATACTAGCACTACTTCTAGTCAAGACAGTATATTGCCATGTGCTAGTCCTTGTAATTCTTCTACTCACAATGTTGGTACATCTTGTGATGAATTGCTTTCCTTGCCTTGTTGCTCTAACAATGAAGCTTATACTTCCTCTAGTACTTGTGTTGAGACTAACCATGTAGAGGAAATCAAAGGGCTCAAGGCCCAAGTCACATCTTTGAAGAAAGACTTAGAAAAGGGTCATGAAGGGAATTCCACACTCAACAATATCTTGAGTGTGCAAATATCCCCCAATGACAAAGGTGGACTTGGATTCAACTCCAATAAGAAGAAGAAGTCCAAGAGAATCAAGAAGAAGGGCCAAGAGCAAGTCAAGAATTCGTCCAAGATTATTTGCTTCAAGTGCAAAGTTGAAGGGCATCATGTTAGATCTTTCCCATTGAAGAAGAAGGCCATTAGTGACAAGCAACAAGGGAAGAGGCCACAAGTTCAATCTCACGCTCAACCTCAAGTTGAAGAAAGGCCACTTCTCAAGAAGACTCAAGTTAATGCTTCTCTTGTTGAGAATCAAGTGAGTAGAAAGTGAAGAGTAGACATTGCTACTTATGTCGTGAGAAAGGTCATGTCGCTTATTCATGCACTAGTGGTAACTTATCCAACCCAATTATTATTGATGATATCTATTCTCTTGGGAAGGATAAGGTTGGCAATGTGTTTGCCAAGTTTGTTGGTACTCAAAGTGGTGTCAAGCCTATTGTGACTAACCTCTTAGGACCCAACTTGGTTGGGGACCACCAAACTCAAACTTGATCAATAGGTGTTAATGGAGGGCATTGGAGACTTGGCTACATAATGAAGAATTAAGGGGACTTCATCATTCTTATTGTCTCAAGCCAAGTCAATTTGATTATCAAGTTTCTATCTTATATCCAATGTGCCTCCTTGCGGTAACTTGTACTTAAATTGTTTACATTGAAAGTTACTTGCCCCCTTGCATGTTTTGGTTTTGTTCCTTGCATGTGTTTGTATATGTTGTGCTTCCAACTGTGTGTGATGGTTTGCACATCATGTACGTGTGTGTCGTGCTTTGAGCCTTTTTGCTTCTTGTTTGTATCCTAGTTGGCTCGTGTGAGAGATTAATGGCACATCCTATTTTGGGGGAGTGATGTGCTTTGTGCACCTCACAATCCTATAAATGTGTGTACATGAGGAATACCATCTAGTATTGATATTACAAGATTATCTAGTCACTAGGTGGTATATCTCTCATGAGAAATTCAAATTCAAAAAATCCCATTGATTATCTCTTGTTGGGTCCTCTTATTGCCTCTTGTTAAGTTCTTATTGGTATCACATTATGGGGGAGTAATATGCTAAGTGCATATTACAAGCCTAGAAAATGTTTACATTTGAGATATTGTCACCTAGAATTGATATTGTAGATTATCTTGTTCCTAAGTGGCATGTTAGCTCTACAAGTTGCAATTTGCTTGTGTTTGGTGTGAAGATGATGTCGGATATCCTTGTTATCTACCACCGGGAATTATTTCCAACTACTTCTTGTCTTTTGACAATTGGTAGTCACTTTTGTGTGGTAGAATTTATTGATCATCTTTACATTGGCTTTTGTTTTTATTTGCCTTTTCGCTTGCCAAGGTTTGTGTCAACTCCCATTGTCTTCCATACCACTTGTGGATCTTGTTTATTTCTTGTTCTTGTCTAGGGTTTTCTAGATATAGTGAAAGTGGTGATCCCACCTTGTGCATTTTGTATTCAAATACAAATTCCCTATATAATGGACAACTCGTGGGGGAGCTATCCTATTTTCTCTAGAACACTCTTCTTGTGATCCTTATCAAGTGTGTAGGTGGAAGGCAAGCCATTTCTTTTTGGTACTTTGTGCCATCATGAAACTTTGTTGAGAGCTTGGTTTGTTTGGAACCATCCTCTCTTTGGAAGTTTGACATCTTTTTTTTAGTGTGTATCAATGGATATCTCACTCCTTGTTGTATCTTTAATGATATCTTCCAAGTGATGATTTATCTATTTGGTATCCTTTTCTCTTGGCATTTCGTTTTGTTTTGGTTTTAGTTCTTGAAAGTCTTGAGCATGCATATTTACTTCATGTATGTTTTATGGCATGCTTTCTTTCTTTGACTCAATATATAGGGGAAACTCCACCTAGTCTCAATTTGTATGAGATGTGCATGAAATTCTTTTTCAAATCTATATGCACATATTTATGTGGAGTTTGTCCTATGTATTGGTGTTTCTAACTATTTGGTCCCGATGAGTTTGGGTACCATTTAGTGTCTGTTGTTCTTCTAGGAACATTTGGAGATTCATTGGATGCTCGGCTCACTCACAAGGAAGGTGTTGTCACCATGTGCATTTTGGAGTCAAGCTAGGATGATCAATGAACTACTATCTACCTTCAATGGGTATCTACTACATCCTTCCAATGATATCTCGGTAACAAGTATCTTTATCTACTTCATGCACACATTTATTGCATCAACCTTGTGTAGGTTGTATCATGGCATGTGTTTCACTAGTTCTTGTGATACTTGTTTCCTTTATCAAAGCATCTCAACGATGATCTCATGTTGCTAGTTGTGATGTCTTTGATGGTTGTGTGGTAGGAATTCATCTATAACCAATAAGACCATATCTAGCCATGTGCTATGCTTCCAACCAAATATCTTATTGGTATATCTATGACTTCCTTTTGGATATCTTGTTCCTTCGTGTTGTAACTATTCCGGGTGTACATCCTTCTTTGTAGATATATCTTCATGATTTCGTCTACCTAGAATCTTATACACTTGAGAGAAGTTGCATATCTAGATGATATCCTTTCTTTCATGTCCACCTTGTCTTTCTTATGTTATTTCTTTGGTGGCTCCGTGAAAGCTTTTGCCTTGAGTGTGTGTCCTCTATCGTTGCATCTTGATGCACTCTTGTGTGGTGAAGATTATTTTCCTCTTGCTTATCTTTATGAGGCTTGGTATCCCTCTTCTTGATGAGCCTCTCTTCGTCTATCTTCACCACGGGTTGTCACAAGCATAGGTTCTCTATTTGCTTATTAGTAAGTGAGGGAGTCCTGGACTAGGGGGTGTCCGGATAGCCGAACTATCATCATCGGCCGGACTCCAAGACTATGAAGATACAAGATTGAAGACTTCGTCCCGTGTCCGGATGGGACTTTCCTTGGCGTGGAAGGCAAGCTTGGCGATACGGATATGTAGATCTCCTACCATTGTAACCGACTCTGTGTAACCCTAGCCCTCTCCGGTGTCTATATAAACTGGATGGCTT
Source organism: Triticum dicoccoides (assembly GCF_002162155.2). NCBI lineage: Eukaryota > Viridiplantae > Streptophyta > Magnoliopsida > Poales > Poaceae > Triticum > Triticum dicoccoides. The sequence goes on from NC_041393.1 coordinate 694,263,270, forward strand.
TAGTCCATAGGACGAACAACAATCATACCATAGGCTAGCTTCTAGGGTTTAGCCTCCTTGATCTGGTGGTAGATCTACTCTTGTAACCCACATCATCAATATTAATCAAGCAGGACGTAGGGTTTTACCTCCATCAAGAGGGCCCGAACCTGGGTAAAAACATCGTGTCCCTCGTCTCCTGTTACCATCCGCCTAGACGCACAGTTCGGGACCCCCTACCCGAGATCCGCCGGTTTTGACACCGACATTGGTGCTTTCATTGAGAGTTCCTCTGTGTCATCACCGATAGGCTCGATGGCTTCTTCGATCATCATCAATGACGCAGTCCAGGGTGAGACCTTCCTCCCCGGACAGATCTTCGTATTCGGCGGCTTTGCACTGCAGGCCAATTCGCTTGGCCATCTAGAGCAGATCGAAAGTTACGCCCCGGGCCATCAGGTCAGATTTGGAAGTTTGGACTTCACGGCTGACATCCGCGGGGACTTGATCTTCGACGGATTCAAGCCACAGCCGAGCGTGCCGCACTGTCACGTCGGGCATGATTTAGCTCTGCCACCGGACAGTACCCTGGAGGCCGCACTCAAAACCACTCCGATCTTCAATTCGGAGCCAGCTCCGCAGATCGAGGATGGATGCCTAGACACCGCCTCGGGGGCTGCAACCTCTACGGCGATAGAGACGAACACCGATCTTGTCCCCCATGAAGCTCGTGACTCCGAGGTGCCGGACTCCTTGCCGGACTCCGGACCTCCCGCGCCCCTCCAGTCGGATCCGATTGGGCGCCGATCATGGAGTTCACCGTGGCGGACATCTTTCAACGCTCACCTTTTGGCGACATCTTGAATTCGCTAAAGTACCTCTCATTATCAGGAGAAGCCTGGCTGAACTGCGGCTAGGACGGTTGGGATGCGGACAACGAAGAAATTCAGAGCCCACCCACCACCCACTTGGTAGCCACTGTCGATGATCTAACCGACATGCTAGATTACGACTCTGAGGACATCGACGGTATGGACGATGATGCCGGAGAGGACCAAGAACCAGCGCCCACTGGGCACTGGAAAGCCACCTCTTCATACGACATATACATGGTGGATATCCCAAAGGATGGGAACGGCGAAGGAATAGCGGAGGATGACCCCTCCAAAAAACAGCCCAAGCGCCGGCGTCAGCGGCACCGCTCTAAATCCCGCCATAGCAAGAATGAGGATTCCGGCACCGGAGACAATAATACACCGGATAGCGCCGAAGACAACCCACTCCAGCAAGATCCAACACAGGAGGAGGGGGACGCCAGCCCTCATGAGAGAGCGGCCGAAGAAGAGGTAGAGGACTATATGCCTCCCTCCGGAGACGAGGCAAGCCTTGACGACAACGAATTCATCGTGCCTGAGGATCCCGTCGAACAGGAGCGTTTCAAATGTAGGCTTATGGCCGCGGCGAACAGCCTCAAGAAAATGGAGCAGCAACTTAGAGCTGATCAAGATCTGCTAGCCGACAGATGGACCGAAGTCCTTGCGGCCGAAGAGCATGAACTTGAATGCCCCTCCAAAAGCTACCCCAAACGTAAGCTGCTCCCCCGATTAGAGGTGGAGGCATATGATCCCGCTTCACCAGGAGACAATACGGCTGATCGACCATCCCGTGGTCGCGACAGAGAGGCCTCAAGGCCCTTCTCTAGACCCGTACCCCGACATCGCTCAAAAAGCACAAGGCCACAGGGGAACACTCCGGACCTGCGAGACATATTGGAGGATAAGGCAAGACAATCAAGATCGATCTATGGATCACGTGAGCGCCCCACGATACGTGACGATCACCGTCACCCCGGACACAGTAAGTCCGTCCGGGGCGAACACAACAGACAAAGCTCTTTTGAGCTCCGTCGCGATATCGCCCAGTACAGAGGCGCCGCACACCCACTGTGCTTCACAGATGAGGTAATGGATCATCAAATCCTAGAAGGGTTTAAACCCGTCAATATTGAATCTTATGATGGCACAACAGACCCCGCGGTCTGGATCGAGGACTATCTCCTCCACATCCACATGGCCCGCAGAGACGATCTCCACGCCATCAAATATCTCCCACTCAAACTTAAAGGACCAGCCCGGCACTGGCTTAACAACTTGCCAGCAGGGTCAATCGGGAGTTGGGAGGACCTGGAAGCCGCATTCCTCGATAACTTCCAAGGCACATACGTGCGACCACCAGATGCAGATGACCTAAGCCACATAATTCAGCAGCCAGACGAATCGGCCAGACAATTCTGGACACGGTTCTTAACCAAGAAAAACCAAATCGTCGACTGTCCGGATGCTGAGGCCCTCGCGGCCTTCAAGCATAACATCCGCGACGAGTGGCTTGCCCGGCACCTGGGACAGGAAAAGCCGAAATCCATGGCATCCCTTACATCACTCATGACCCGCTTCTGTGCGGGTGAGGACAGCTGGCTAGCACGCAGCAACAACCTCAACAAAAATTCTGGCAGTCCGGATATCAAGGACCGCAGTGGCAGGTCGCGTCGCAACAAAAACAAACGCCGCAATAACAGCGATTACAGTGAGGATACGACAGTCAATGCCGGATTCAGAGGCTCTAAACCCGGTCAACGGAAAAAGCCATTCAAAAGAACAACTCAGGGTCTGTCCAATTTGGACCGAATTCTTGACCGCTTGTGCCAGATACATGGCACCCCTGAAAAGCCAGCTAACCACACCAATAGGGACTGTTGGGTGTTCAAGCAGGCAGGCAAGTTAATTGCCGAAAATAGCGACAAGGGGATACACAGCGACGACGAGGAAGAGACCCGACCGCCGAACAATAGAGGACAGAAGGGTTTCCCCCCACAGGTGCGGACGATGAAGATGATATATGCCACGCACATACCCAAAAGGGAGCGGAAGCGTGCACTCAGGGATGTATACGCGATGGAGCCTGTTGCCCCGAAGTTCAAACCATGGTCCTCTTGCCCGATCACCTTTGATCGAAGGGACCACCCCACTAGCATTCGCCATGGTGGGTTCGCTGCATTGGTTCTAGACCCAATCGTCCATGGATTTCATCTCACCAGAGTCCTGATGGACGGCGGTAGCAGCCTAAACCTGCTTTATCAGGACACGGTGCGCAAAATGGGCATAGACCCCTCAAGGATTAAACCTACCAAGACGACCTTTAAAGGCGTCATACCAGGTGTAGAAGCCAATTGTACAGGCTCAGTTACACTGGAAGTGGTCTTCGGATCCCCGGATAACTTCCGAAGCGAGGAGTTAATCTTTGACATAGTCCCGTTCCGCAGCGGCTATCATGCCTTGCTCGGACGTGCCGCGTTCGCAAAGTTCAACGCGGTGCCGCACTACGCATACCTCAAGCTCAAGATGCCAGGCCCTAGAGGAGTCATCACGGTCAACGGAAACACTGAACGCTCCCTCCGAACAGAGGAACATACAGCGACTCTCGCGGCAGAAGTACAAAGCAGCCTTTTAAGGCAATTCTCGAGTCCGGCTGCCAAGTGGCCGGGCACAGCTAAGCGTGCCCGGAGTAACCTACAACACGACCACCTGGCACGTTCCGAGCACGCGTAGCAGTGCGGCCCCAACCCCAGCCCCTGTAAAACATTAAGACAGACCCTTCGCGTACTCCATTACGCTCTGAATATACCATGGGCATGGGGCAAGGGGCTCGACCACGATAAGCCCAAACTGCGGCTCAACCGCACCAAGGGCTCTTAAGTGCGTCGTTTCTTTTTCTTTTCCTTTTATTTTTTACCCACAGGACTCTGTTCGTCAGAGGCCCTGTCCGGCAGCAGACATGCCGAACCCACGATACAACAGCCAGGGAAGGAGAAAGGCTACAATGAAAATCCAGGTGGTCTCCATTATGAGCATTAAATCTGTTTTATGCATTATTCCATAGCCTACCCCTGGAGGGGGACATGTTAAACAGTCCCATCCCTTGCTTACCGCACCACTTGTATCGTCCTGCACTTACAGCAGTTTTTATTTGAATAAAGCAATGCAACACATTTTTGCTTCTAATTGCATTTCTTTCTTACACATATGTTCATCCATGACATGTTGCATCCGTACGTTTTGGTACGGCTAAATACACCAGGGGCTTATGTCTCCCGCGTTATGGTGTGATAAGTCCGAACACTTTCACAAGTGTGGCACCCCGAACTTATAGCATTATATGCATCGGCTCCGAATCATGTTCTTGGGTCAATAGTTGGGTTTGCCCGGCTCCCATGTTTTGGTACCTTACGTTCCGTTTTATCGGCTAAGGTAGCACTGGGAGAACCACTACGATTGCGCCCCAGTTGAGCTGGGTTAACGCCTCAGTGGAGAAAGCTAAAACTGACCGTCATGATGAGGCGAGAGCTGGTCGCTGTTCGAGAGGTTCTTTGCGAGTCCCTAAAGACTTATGCCGCTTCGAGCGAGGAGCCGGATTCTGTCCGGCCAAGGCGTGGATAGCGCCCCAAATTCGGCCTTCCAAAAACTAGGGGCTTCACCGAAATTTAAAATTATAGAATTATATGGCTAAGTGAGAGTGTTAGAGGATGATAAAAACTCTTATCTCAATGCTCAAGCTTCTAATGTGCTTTTTGATGCTTTGAGCAACGTAGTTATATTTCAACTCATGCCGTTCTGGGATGCTCATGAGTTGTGGACGAAGCTTCAAGATAAATATGGTATGTCCAAGATTTGTGGGGATGATTGTTCTCCCTCCACCTCCGGCCGTATAGTCTTCCCAACTTCTTCTACTTCACCTACATGTGGTTTGCCACAAGGTAATGATATGGTGAGTAGTGTTGGTCATTGCAATGATGATAGTATGCTTATTGTGGATGATCCTTCATCACTATATTATTGCAATGCTCCTTCTTTGTACTTTAACACTTCGAGCACTCCAAATGTTTCACATGCTTGTGTTGATAGTCCTTGCATATCATGTAGAAATTTCTCGACTAAATCTCATGATGATATGCTTGCTATGCCTTGTTCCCATGATAAAAATGCATCTATTTCCTCGAATTGTTGTGCTAACAATGTAGAAGAAACCGAACACTCCATGGAACAAGATGTGGTGTTTAATGGTGCCTCAAGGGATCCTACTTTGTACCCCAATATGTCTCTTGATCATGATGTTGATGTTAATGATGATGAGGATAATGATGAAGAGAATGATAATGTTGCCTCCTTAAAAATTAAGGGGGAAATGATTTTTAAAGCTCTTCATAAAAATATAAGTGCTCGTTCCAACTTCATGGAAATAATGTCCATTGCCATTGATGGCAAGAAATACATTGAGGAGTTGGAATCTCGTCTAGAGGAGCATGAGGTCACCATTGAGAAAATGGAAGCTCTTGAGCGTGATTACGCAAATGAGATCGCGGAGTTATCTCAAGCTCTTGAACATGAACAAACCACCTCTGAATCTCTTGAGGAGACTTTTGCTCTAGAATTATCTAGAGTGGGGGAATCTCATGATAGAGCTCTTGAGGTGGCCAATGATTTCAAAACTAGAAATGCTAAGCTTGATGTTTCTCATGCTATACTCCTTGAGGATTTTGAGCACCTCGAAAATGGCTCAAGGGTCATCAAGGGTGAGCTCATCAAACTCACGAGTCTCATGCCCAACTTGAAGCTTCTTATTTAAAAGAGCTTGCCAAGTTGTCCTCTCCTATTGTTGTAAATGATGATGCTTGTGCTACTAACTCTATTACTTGTGAAGCATCCATTTTGAAGGAGAATGTTGAGCTACGGCCTCAACTTGACGTGCTATCTAGCAATTATGGGAAATTGGAAGAAAGTCATGAAAATCTCTCAAGCTCTCATGATGATCTTTTAGTATCCCATAGTGTGCTAAAGATAGCTCATGAGGCCATGATTGCTAAGGTAACATCTAGTGAGCCTCATGTGGATACTAGCACTACTTCTAGTCAAGACAGTATATTGCCATGTGCTAGTCCTTGTAATTCTTCTACTCACAATGTTGGTACATCTTGTGATGAATTGCTTTCCTTGCCTTGTTGCTCTAACAATGAAGCTTATACTTCCTCTAGTACTTGTGTTGAGACTAACCATGTAGAGGAAATCAAAGGGCTCAAGGCCCAAGTCACATCTTTGAAGAAAGACTTAGAAAAGGGTCATGAAGGGAATTCCACACTCAACAATATCTTGAGTGTGCAAATATCCCCCAATGACAAAGGTGGACTTGGATTCAACTCCAATAAGAAGAAGAAGTCCAAGAGAATCAAGAAGAAGGGCCAAGAGCAAGTCAAGAATTCGTCCAAGATTATTTGCTTCAAGTGCAAAGTTGAAGGGCATCATGTTAGATCTTGCCCATTGAAGAAGAAGGCCATTAGTGACAAGCAACAAGGGAAGAGGCCACAAGTTCAATCTCACGCTCAACCTCAAGTTGAAGAAAGGCCACTTCTCAAGAAGACTCAAGTTAATGCTTCTCTTGTTGAGAATCAAGTGAGTAGAAAGTGAAGAGTAGACATTGCTACTTATGTCGTGAGAAAGGTCATGTCGCTTCTTCATGCACTAGTGGTAACTTATCCAACCCAATTATTATTGATGATATCTATTCTCTAGGGAAGGATAAGGTTGGCAATGTGTTTGCCAAGTTTGTTGGTACTCAAAGTGGTGTCAAGCCTATTGTGACTAACCTCTTAGGACCCAACTTGGTTGGGGACCACCAAACTCAAACTTGATCAATAGGTGTTAATGGAGGGCATTGGAGACTTGGCTACATAATGAAGAATTAAGGGGACTTCATCATTCTTATTGTCTCAAGCCAAGTCAATTGGATTATCAAGTTTCTATCTTATATCCAATGTGCCTGCTTGCGGTAACTTGTACTTAAATTGTTTACATTGAAAGTTACTTGCCCCCTTGCATGTTTTGGTTTTGTTCCTTGCATATGTTTGTATATGTTGTGCTTCCAACTGTGTGTGATGGTTTGCACATCATGTACGTGTGTGTCGTGCTTTGAGCCTTTTTGCTTCTTGTTTGTATCCTAGTTGGCTCGTGTGAGAGATTAATGGAACATCCTATTTTGGGGGAGTGATGTGCTTTGTGCACCTCACAATCCTATAAATGTGTGTACATGAGGAATACCATCTAGTATTGATATTACAAGATTATCTAGTCACTAGGTGGTATATCTCTCATGAGAAATTCAAATTCTAAAAATCCCATTGATTATCTCTTGTTGGGTCCTCTTATTGCCTCTTGTTAAGTTCTTATTGGTATCACATTATGGGGGAGTAATATGCTAAGTGCATATTACAAGCCTAGAAAATGTTTACATTTGAGATATTGTCACCTAGAATTGATATTGTAGATTATCTTGTTCCTAAGTGGCATGTTAGCTCTACAAGTTGCAATTTGCTTGTGTTTGGTGTGAAGATGATGTCGGATATCCTTGTTATCTACCACCGGGAATTATTTCCAACTACTTCTTGTCTTTTGACAATTGGTAGTCACTTTTGTGTGGTAGAATTTATTGATCATCTTTACATTGGCTTTTGTTTTTATTTGCCTTTTCGCTTGCCAAGGTTTGTGTCAACTCCCATTGTCTTCCATACCACTTGTGGATCTTGTTTATTTCTTGTTCTTGTCTAGGGTTTTCTAGATATAGTGAAAGTGGTGATCCCACCTTGTGCATTTTGTATTCAAATACAAATTCCCTATATAATGGACAACTCGTGGGGGAGCTATCCTATTTTCTCTAGAACACTCTTCTTGTGATCCTTATCAAGTGTGTAGGTGGAAGGCAAGCCATTTCTTTTTGGTACTTTGTGCCATCATGAAACTTTGTTGAGAGCTTGGTTTGTTTGGAACCATCCTCTCTTTGGAAGTTTGACATCTTTTTTTTAGTGTGTATCAATGGATATCTCACTCCTTGTTGTATCTTTAATGATATCTTCCAAGTGATGATTTATCTATTTGGTATCCTTTTCTCTTGGCATTTCGTTTTGTTTTGGTTTTAGTTCTTGAAAGTCTTGAGCATGCATATTTACTTCATGTATGTTTTATGGCATGCTTTCTTTCTTTGACTCAATATATAGGGGAAACTCCACCTAGTCTCAATTTGTATGAGATGTGCATGAAATTCTTTTTCAAATCTATATGCACATATTTATGTGGAGTTTGTCCTATGTATTGGTGTTTCTAACTATTTGGTCCCGATGAGTTTGGGTACCATTTAGTGTCTGTTGTTCTTCTAGGAACATTTGGAGATTCATTGGATGCTCGGCTCACTCTCAAGGAAGGTGTTGTCACCATGTGCATTTTGGAGTCAAGCTAGGATGATCAATGAACTACTATCTACCTTCAATGGGTATCTACTACATCCTTCCAATGATATCTCGGTAACAAGTATCTTTATCTACTTCATGCACACATTTATTGCATCAACCTTGTGTAGGTTGTATCATGGCATGTGTTTCACTAGTTCTTGTGATACTTGTTTCCTTTATCAAAGCATCTCAACGATGATCTCATGTTGCTAGTTGTGATGTCTTTGATGGTTGTGTGGTAGGAATTCATCTATAACCAATAAGACCATATCTAGCCATGTGCTATGCTTCCAACCAAATATCTTATTGGTATATCTATGACTTCCTTTTGGATATCTTGTTCCTTCGTGTTGTAACTATTCCGGGTGTACATCCTTCTTTGTAGATATATCTTCATGATTTCGTCTACCTAGAATCTTATACACTTGAGAGAAGTTGCATATCTAGACGATATCCTTTCTTTCATGTCCACCTTGTCTTTCTTATGTTATTTCTTTGGTGGCTCCGTGAAAGCTTTTGCCTTGAGTGCGTGTCCTCTATCGTTGCATCTTGATGCACTCTTGTGTGGTGAAGATTATTTTCCTCTTGCTTATCTTTATGAGGCTTGGTATGCCTCTTCTTGATGAGCCTCTCTTCGTCTATCTTCACCACGGGTTGTCACAAGCATAGGTTCTCTATTTGCTTATTAGTAAGTGAGGGAGTCCCAGACTAGGGGGTGTCCGGATAGCCGAACTATCATCATCGGCCGGACTCCAAGACTATGAAGATACAAGATTGAAGACTTCGTCCCGTGTCCGGATGGGACTTTCCTTGGCGTGGAAGGCAAGCTTGGCGATACGGATATGTAGATCTCCTACCATTGTAACCGACTCTGTGTAACCCTAGCCCTCTCCGGTGTCTATATAAACTGGATGGCTTTAGTCCATAGGACGAACAACAATCATACCATAGGATAGCTTCTAGGGTTTAGCCTCCTTGATCTCGTGGTAGATCTACTCTTGTAACCCACATCATCAATATTAATCAAGCAGGACGTAGGGTTTACCTCCATCAAGAGGGCCCGAACCTGGGTAAAAACATCGTGTCCCTCGTCTCCTGTTACCATCCTCCTAGACGCATAGTTCGGGACCCCCTACCCGAGATCCGCCGGTTTTGACACCGACATTGGTGCTTTCATTGAGAGTTCCTCTGTGTCGTCACCGATAGGCTCGATGGCTTCTTCGATCATCATCAACGACGCAGTCCAGGGTGAGACCTTCCTCCCCGGACAGATCTTCATATTCGGCGGCTTTGCACTGCGGGCCAATTCGCTTGGCCATCTAGAGCAGATCGAAAGTTACGCCCCGGGCCATCAGGTCAGATTTGGAAGTTTGGACTTCACGGCTGACATCCGCGGGGACTTGATCTTCGATGGATTCAAGCCACAGCCGAGCGCGCTGCACTGTCACGTCGGGCATGATTTAGCTCTGCCACCGGACAGTACCCTGGAGGCCGCACTCAAAACCACTCCGATCTTCAATTCGGAGCCAGCTCCGCAGATCGAGGATGGATGCCTAGACACCGCCTCGGGGGCTGCAACCTCTACGGTGATAGAGCCGAACACCGATCTTGTCCCCCATGAAGCTCGTGACTCCGAGGTGCCGGACTCCTTGCCGGACTCCGGACCTCCCGCGCCCCTCCAGTCGGATCCGATTGGGCGCCGATCATGGAGTTCACCGCGGCGGACATCTTTCAACGCTCACCTTTTGGCGACATCTTGAATTCGCTAAAGTACCTCTCGTTATCAGGAGAAGCCTGGCCGAACTGCGGCCAGGACGGTTGGGATGCGGACAACGAAGAAATTCAGAGCCCACCCACCACCCACTTGGTAGCCACTATCGATGATCTAACCGACATGCTAGATTACGACTCTAAGGACATCGACGGTATGGACGACGATGCCGGAGAGGACCAAGAACCAGCGCCCACTGGGCACTGGAAAGCCACCTCTTCATACGACATATACATGGTGGATATCCCAAAGGATGGGAACGGCGAAGGAATAGCGGAGGATGACCCCTCCAAAAAACAGCCCAAGCGCCGGCGTCAGTGGCACCGCTCTAAATTCCGCCATAGCAAGAATGAGGATTCCGGCACCGGAGACAATAATACACTGGATAGCGCCGAAGATAACCCACTCCAGCAAGATCCAGCACAGAAGGAGGGGGACGCCAGCCCTCATGAGGGAGCGGCCGAAGAAGAGGTAGAGGACTATATGCCTCCCTCCGGAGACGAGGCAAGCCTTGACGACAACGAATTCATCGTGCCTGAGGATCCCGTCGAACAGGAGCATTTCAAATGCAGGCTTATGGCCACGGTGAACAGCCTCAAGAAAATGCAGCAGCAACTTAGAGCTAATCAAGATCTGCTAGCCGACAGATGGACCGAAGTCCTTGCGGCCGAGGAGCATGAACTCGAATGCCCCTCCAAAAGCTACCCCAAACGTAAGCTGCTCCCCCGATTAGAGGTGGAGGCATATGATCCCGCTTCACCAGGAGACAATACGGCTGATCGACCACCCCGTGGTCGCGACAGAGAGGCCTCAAGGCCCTTCACTAGACCCGTACCCCGACATCGCTCGAAAAGCACAAGGCCACAGGGGAACACTCCGGACCTGCGAGACATATTGGAGGATAAGGCAAGACAATCAAGATCGATCTATGGATCACATGGGCGCCCCACGATACGTGACGATCACCGTCACCCCGGACACAGTAAGTCCGTCCGGGGCGAACACAACAGACAAAGCTCTTTTGAGCTCCGTCGCGATATCGCCCAGTACAGAGGCGCCGCACACCCACTGTGCTTCACAGATGAGGTAATGGATCATCAAATCCCAGAAGGGTTTAAACCCGTCAATACTGAATCTTATGATGGCACAACAGACCCCGCGGTCTGGATCAAGGACTATCTCCTCCACATCCACATGGCCCGCAGAGACGATCTCCACGCCATCAAATATCTCCCACTCAAACTTAAAGGACCAGCCCGGCACTGGCTTAACAACTTGCCAGCAGGGTCAATCGGGAGTTGGGAGGACCCGGAAGCCGCATTCCTCGATAACTTCCAAGGCACATACGTGCGACCACCAGATGCAGATGACCTAAGCCACATAATTCAGCAGCCAGACAAATCGGCCAGACAATTCTGGACACGGTTCTTAACCAAGAAAAACCAAATCGTCGACTGTCCGGATGCTAAGGCCCTCGCGGCCTTCAAGCATAACATCCGCGACGAGTGGCTTGCCCGGCACCTGGGACAGGAAAAGCCGAAATCCATGTCATCCCTTACATCACTCATGACCCGCTTCTGTGCGGGTGAGGACAGCTGGCTAGCACGCAGCAACAACCTCAACAAAAATTCTGGCAGTCCGGATATCAAGGACCGCAGTGGCAGGTCGCGTCGCAACAAAAACAAACGCCGCAATAACAGCGATTACATTGAGGATACGGCAGTCAATGCCGGATTCAGAGGCTCTAAACCCGGTCAACGGAAAAAGCCATTCAAAAGAACAACTCAGGGTTTGTCCAATTTGGACCGAATTCTTGACCGCTTGTGCCAGATACATGGCACCCCTGAAAAGCCAGCTAACCACACCAATAGGGACTGTTGGGTGTTCAAGCAGGCAGGCAAGTTAATTGCCGAAAATAGCGACAAGGGGCTACACAGCGACGATGAGGAAGAGACCCGACCGCCGAACAATAGAGGACAGAAGGGTTTCCCCCCACAGGTGCAGACGGTGAAGATGATATATGCCACACACATACCCAAAAGGGAGCGGAAGCGTGCACTCAGGGATGTATACGCGATGGAGCCAGTTGCCCCGAAGTTCAAACCATGGTCCTCTTGCCCGATCACCTTTGATCGAAGGGACCACCCCACCAGCATTCGCCATGGTGGGTTCGCCGCATTGGTTCTAGACCCAATCGTCCATGGATTTCATCTCACCAGAGTCCTGATGGACGGCGGTAGCAGCCTAAACCTGCTTTATCAGGACACGGTGCGCAAAATGGGCATAGACCCCTCAAGGATTAAACCTACCAAGACGACCTTTAAAGGCGTCATACCAGGTGTAGAAGCCAATTGTACAGGCTCAGTTACACTGGAAGTGGTCTTCGGATCCCCTGATAACTTCCGAAGCGAGGAGTTAATCTTCGACATAGTCCCGTTCCGCAGCGGCTATCATGCCTTGCTCGGACTTGCCGCGTTCGCAAAGTTCAACGCGGTGCCGCACTACGCATACCTCAAGCTCAAGATGCCAGGCCCTAGAGGAGTCATCACGGTCAACGGAAACACTGAACGCTCCCTCCGAACGGAGGAACATACAGCGACTCTCGCGGCAGAAGTACAAAGAAGCCTTTTAAGGCAATTCTCGAGTCCGGCTGCCAAGCGGCCGGACACAGCTAAGCGTGCCCGGAGTAACCTACAACACAACCACCTGGCACGTTCCGAGCACGCGTAGCAGTGCGGCCCCAACCCCAGCCCCTGTGAGACATTAAGACAGACTCTTCGCGTACTCCATTACGCTCTGAATATACCATGGGCATGGGGCAAGGGGCTCGACCACGATAAGCCCAAACTGCGGCTCAACCGCACCAAGGGCTCTTAAGTGTGTCGTTTCTTTTTCTATTCTTTTTATTTTTTACCCACAGGACTCTGTTCGTCAGAGGCCCTGTCCGGCAGCAGACATGCCGAACCCACGATACAACAGCCGGGGAAGGAGAAAGGTTACAATGAAAATCCTGGTTGGTCTCCATTATGAGCATTAAATCTGTTTTATGCATTATTCCGTAGCCTACCCCTGGAGGGGGACATGTTAAACAGTCCCATCCCTTGCTTACCGCACCACTTGTATCGTCCTGCACTTACAGCAGTTTTTATTTGAATAAAGCAATGCAACACATTTTTGCTTCTAATTGCATTTCTTTCTTACACATATGTTCATCCATGACATGTTGCATCCGTACGTTTTGGTACGGCTAAATACACCAGGGGCTTATGTCTCCTGTGTTATGGTGTGATAAGTCCGAACACTTTCACAAGTGTGACACCCCGAACTTATAGCATTATATGCATCGGCTCCGAATCATGTTCTTGGGTCAATAGTTGGGTTTGCCCGGCTCCCATGTTTTGGTACCTTACGTTCCGTTTTATCGGCTAAGGTAGCACTGGGAGAACCACTACGATTGCGCCCCAGTTGAGCTGGGTTAACGCCTCAGTGGAGAAAGCTAAAACTGATCGTCATGATGAGGCGAGAGCTGGTCGCTGTTCGAGAGGTTCTTTGCGAGTCCCTAAAGACTTATGCCGCTTCGAGCGAGGAGCCGGATTCTGTCCGGCCAAGGCGTGGATAGCGCCCCAAATTCGGCCTTCTGAAAACTAGGGGCTTCGCCGAAATTTAAAATTATAGAATTATATGGCTAAGTGAGAGTGTTCAAGCATTATAAGTCCGGTTGCCTTGTTCGTTGTGTTGAGCGCCTCCCTCGATGGACCCAAATATGGGAACAAGAGTGCCCAAATTTATCCCGAACACCCCAGCACTCGTGGCATGGGGGCTGAAGCCGACGACTTGCCATCTCTCAGATTTGATAAACAGCCGTACAGAAGGTATATTTTAAATTAACAAGCGTTGCTTAGTGCATATGAACCAAGTTTTCAGCGCACAGGATAACAAAGTGCGAGTCTACTCAAATATTACATCTTTGGAGCACTCACCCGCAATAATGCGGGCGCCCTTCAGCACACTCCTATAATACATCTCGGGCGTGTGATGCTCCTTGCCCTCTGGTGGGGGGTCCGTCACAAGCTTCTGGGCATCCATCTTGCCCCAGTGCACCTTTGCGCAGGCAAGGGCCCGACGCGCACCCTCGATACAGGCGGAGTGCTTGATAACTTCAACCCACGGGCACGCGTCCACCAACCGCCGCACCAGGCCAAAGTAGCTCCCAGGCATAGCCTCCTTAGGCCATAGCCGAACTATTAGGCCCTTCATGGCCTGTTCGGCCGCCTTGTGGAGCTCGACCAGCTGCTTCAGCTGGTCGCTAAGGGGCACCGGATGTCCGGCCTCAGCATACTGAGATCAGAAGACCTTCTCCGTTGAGCTCCCCTCCTCGGCCCGGTAGAATGCGGCAGCATCGGACACGCTGCAGGGAAGATCTGCGAACGCTCCTGGAGAGCTCCGAATTCGGGTAAGCGATAGGTAATTAACACTCACATGCTTACTTTGCATGAAAAATGCCTTACCCACTGCTATTTTCTTCACCGCCTCTATCTCCTGGAGGGCCTTGTAGGCTTCAGCCTTAGCGGCTTTGGCACTCTCAAGAGCCGTTGCAAGCTCAGACTCTCGAGTCTTCGAGTCACGCTCCAGGCTCTCGTGTTTCTTCACGAGATCCTGGAGCTCTTGCTGTACCTCCGCCACCCGCGCCTCCTGTTTCTCTCGCTCGGTGCGCTCCGCAGCCGCATTGCATTCGGCCGCGGCCACCGCCTCCTTCAGGGTCGCCACCTCGTTAGTGGCCCCTGCAATACCCTAGTTATCCTTGTCATTTTTCTTGCAACCAAAATCCTTTTCTGTAAGGTACAATTTTCATAAGGTATTACTCACCTTCTTTTTCCTCGAGCTGCTTCTTGGCATGGCCGAGCTCGTTCTCAGACCGCTCGAGGTTTTCCTTCAAAGTTTTGACCTCCGCAGTCAGTGCGGCAGAGGTCAGCAGCACAACCTGCAATCCCATATTGACATATTTTCATGACTCCTGCGTTTATCTTTCTAAAGATCCTCAGTCCGGCTTTTCTTTCCGAACACGGAACCGAGCATCAGGGGCTACTGTCTATGCGGTACCATTTTACATATATTGAAATTCTTACCTCAAAGCCTGTTAGAAGGCTGCTGCACGCTTCGGTCAGCCCGCTCTTGGCGAGCTGAACCTTCTGAATCACCGCACTCATAACAGTGCAGTGTTCCTCTTCGATGGAGGCGCCGTTGAGCGCCTCCAGCAAATTATCCGGCACCTCCGGTTGGATGGAGGTAGCCGGCGTCGCGGTCTTACCCTTCTTCCGAAGGGGTCGCCCGCCAGACTCCGGAGCCACTATGGGTTCCGGGGCTGAGTCCGGTGTAAAGTCCGGGAGGTTGTCCTGCGACACCTCCCGGGCCCTCTCCTCCTGGTGGGTCCCTTCCTGGGATCCCACCTCGGCATCATCCGCATCACGGGGGGTGGAGGCAGTCGGAAGAGAATCCATATCCGACGCCCCTAAGGACCCGCTCGACGAAGTGGGGAGATCATCCTTAGGCGGACTGCAGGGTTGTATGCGGCATTAGAAAGACATAATGTGGCGGAAAACGAAAACCTTGAAGTTATTCGGGAGTCCGGATACTTACGATCTCGCCAGAGGCTTGGCCCTTGGAGGCCAGTCCTCGTCGTCGTCACTGGCGTTGGCGGAACAGTCCGGGGGAAGAGTTTTTCCCCTCTTGGACCCTTCGGCCTCCCTTGTTGGGGAGGCCTTGCTTTTCTTCCCTCCCCCTGCTGGGGGAGAGGCTTTCTTCTTCTCCTCCTCGCCTTGGTGGGAGGAGTCGGCCTCGGATTCATCATCCGATAGCACCTGAAAATGGGAACTCTTCCGAGTCCCCGTGGCCTTCTTCTTGGCCTTCTTCTCTGGCACCACGTGGGGTGCCGGAGCCATCAGCCCCGTTAGGTGGGCGTCAGCTGGGTCCTCTGGCAATGGGGACGGACAGATAGCCTGTGCGGCCCTCTTCAGCCAGTCCTGTCAAAGGAAAGGGAGTTTAGATCCCGCATAGAGTCAAACTATAAATAACAAGCGTCCCGTACAGGACAATATCACTTACCTCATCAGCTGGACGCTGCGAGCTGAATCCGCGATCTTCGGTAGCGGATGTGGGAGCCTCGGCGCCCTTGAATAGCACCTTCTAGACCTCTTCGTACGTAGTGTCGAAGAGCCCATTCAAAGTCTGGTGCTGCGCCGGATCGAACTCCCACATGTTGAAGCCCCGTCGTTGGCATGGGAGAATCCGGCGGATGAGCATGACCTGGACTACGTTGACAAGCTTGAGCTTCTTGTCCACCCGCTTCTGGATACAGGCTTGGAGTCCAGTCAGCTCCTCCGAATCCCCCCAGATCTGGCCACTCTCTTTCCAGGAGGTGAGGCGTGTAGGGATACCGGATCTGAATTCGGGGGCCATTGCCCATTCGGGATCACGCGGCTCGGTGATGTAGAACCACCCCGATTGCCACCCCTTGATGGTTTCCACAAAGGTGCCCTCCAGCCACGTAACGTGGGACATCCTGCCCACCATGGCGCCTCCGCACTCCGCTTGGCTGCCCTTCACAACCTTCGGCTTGACAGTGAAGGTCTTGAGCCACAAGCCGAAGTGGGGCTGGATGCAGAGGAAGGCCTCGCACACGATGATAAACGCCAAGATGTTGAGAATAAAATTCGGGGCCAGATCGTGGAAATCTAGGCCGTAGTAGAACATGAGCCCCCGGACAAAGGGATGAAGTGGGAAGCCCAGTCCGCGGAGGAAATGGGGAAGGAATACTACCCTCTCATGGGGCCTGGGGGTGGGGATGAGCTCTCCCTCTTCGGGGAGCCGATGCGCGATGTCGCTGGACAAGTATCCGGCGCTGCGCAGCTTCTGGATATGCCCCTCCGTGATAGAGGAGGCCATCCACTTGCCTCCCACTCCGGACATATTTGGAGAAGGTTGAGGTGAGATGTGCGGGCTTGGGCGCTAGAGCTCGAGTTCGCAGAGATGGATAAGCCAAGGAGGAAGAAGGCGCAGGTAAAAGGATTGGATCTTTATCCCCTTATACGGGCGGACGGAAACATGCGTCCCCACCGGCCTGATAAAACTCGCTTATCTCCCAAGCGCCGCAATCAATGGCGCGGTTGGGTTACCCACGTCCGTATTGATGGGAATCCCGGAATAAGGGGAACACGATCTCTGCTTCGACAAAGACGTGCCAAGGAAACCGCCTCGCTAAAACGCGCTGAGGTGGAACAATAAAAACAATTCGAGTAAAAGCTTGGAAGTGGTGTGACGTCACGCCGCAGGATACATCAGCAGATTGATCTTGTGTAATATTATTCTCTCTACGGTGGTATGTGGAAATTATTTTTGCAGAGCCGGACACTATCCTGGTGTTCACAATCTTCTATAAATTATTCGGAGGAAGAACCCGCCTTGCAATGCCGAAGACAATATGCGCGCCGGACTCGTCGTCATTGAAGCCTGGTTCAGGGGCTACTGAGGGAGTCCCGGACTAGGGGGTGTCCGGATAGCCGAACTATCATCATCGGCCGGACTCCAAGACTATGAAGATACAAGATTGAAGACTTCGTCCCGTGTCCTGATGGGACTTTCCTTGGCGTGGAAGGCAAGCTTGGCGATATGGATATGTAGATCTCCTACCATTGTAACCGACTCTGTGTAACCCTAGCCCTCTCCGGTGTCTATATAAACCAGATGGCTTTAGTCCATAGGACGAACAACAATCATAACATAGGCTAGCTTCTAGGGTTTAGCGTCCTTGATCTCGTGGTAGATCTACTCTTGTAACCCACATCATCAATATTAATCAAGCAGGACGTAGGGTTTTACCTCCATCAAGAGGGCCCGAACCTGGGTAAAAACATCATGTCCCTCGTCTCCTGTTACCATCCGCCTAGACGCACAGTTCGGGACCCCCTACCCGAGATCCGCCGGTTTTGACACCGACAGTAAGCTTGTGAACCCATTTTCCAGTTGTGTGTGGGAATGATAGGCCTTGCACCGTGCGCCTCATTCTTTCAAGACTATGTTGATGCTTAATGCTCATCCTAATTTTAGTCTTCTCAAGTGCTTCGCCATGACTCACACACATCATTTTTGGTTGAGCCTTTTCTTAAGTTGCCTCTCTTACATGTTGCTCAACCTGTGCTTGTTGCAAGCGCTAGGCTTTGTTTCCTATTTGCTCACTTGCACTGGATGTGAGTTTCTATTGATTTTGGGGGAGCTATATTTTGTGCACTTTGTATTCAAATACAAATATTCTTATGTGTGCACAAATCATGGGGAGCTTCTCTAGTTTCTTTAGAACACTCCTTTGCACTTTTCTTATCTTTTTTTGTGGCTCGTAGGATTATTGATCTAGTTGCTTCAATTGGTATCTTTTGATTGCTTGTGTCTCTCTTTGTTATGTCTTTGTGGCATATCTTTCTGTTGCAATCTTTGGGCCTCAATATAGTTTGTCTTCCTCCAAGTACTGGCAGTTGGATATGTGTATTGCATTCCACTCTCTTGTTGAGAAATACACAATTTCTGGAGGACCACAATTTATATTGGCCTTCTAAGCTTTTCGCCCATTTTGGCAATCGATGCCAATGGGGGAGAAGTTTCAGAGAGTTTTGTGGAGAAGTCGTCCGAGTCTTCTCCTTGCTTTGGTTTTGGTTCCTAAGCTTTTGAATCTCATTCTCATGCATCATTGGTTGTTGCATTGCATGGTGATGCATAATTCCTTGTATAAACTCTCTTGAAAGTGATTTTCATCAATTACCAAAATGGGGGAGATTGTAAGAACATGCGGTGCCCCCATGTTTGGTTTTGGTAATTGATGACAATCTCTATGGACTAATGGTTGTCTTGACTTATATTTGAAGGATTTGTCCATAGGTTTTTATTGAAGTCCATGTGTTGGTTTCAAGGAGTTTATGAGTTGACCAATGTGCTATTAAGGAATTATCCAAAGATTGGTCATGTGAGTGTTGAGCTTATTGCAAGCATGTCTTGAAGAAGAAGATTGTGTGATCATTCATGTTTACCTTCAAGACATCATCCAAATGAAGAGAGTTGGAAAGATTCAAGGTTGATCAAGACTAAGTCAAGAGTGAATCAAGTTGATCAACTCACAAAGCGTAGAAGATGTACCGAGAGGGATCAAGTGATCCCATGGTATGGTAAGCATTGTCCATTGCACTTTGTGTACTAACCCATGGTCTATGTGAGAGTTCTGTGTGGGGTTAGGTACGTGTCCATGGGCTTGCGTCAAGAGACAGATATCATAAAACCCATGGAAAGGATGACATCAAGTGGTGATCGTCATCAAGATTGTCGTGTGCAAGTTCAAGTGGAGCATCACGAAGAGATCAAGTGCTTGAATCTTGCCATCCATTGTGGTGTCAATGGACTTGTGAAGATGTGCCTAAGAGTGGCTCACCCATAGTAGACTATGGGGGAGCAATCATCTAGTCTTCATCGAGCCAACGCAATCAAGAAAGGTGGTCCAACTTGAGGGAGTCAAGATCGTCTTCATCTAGCTCAAGAGGACCATGTGCAAGGCAAAGGTTTGCCCTTGATAGGTTTTCTATTTTACCGTTCTCGTGGTGGTAGTTGGGAGACCGAGTTATAGGAGCGTTTGC
>NC_041393.1:694283253-694285198 GCF_002162155.2 Triticum dicoccoides
GGGGGGCTCTCAAGTTGGTAGCTTGATCGTATCGTTAGTAGAGAGATCAAACCATTGCATCCTTGCATCATGTTTCTTGGTTCTTGTTTGGTTATCTTTGTGAGTCTTAGAGCTTATGGTCATCTTGATGACAAGCTTGAGTTCATCGAAAACGGTGTTCACATGCGTCTTCTATGATGTTTTCGGTGTTGGAGGTTTTACCGGTCTTATCCGAGGAAGGGTTCTCACCTTTTTCTTATGGGACTTTTCTCCTTTGCTTATTATTGATATTTTTATCAATATTGTATTAGCCCATGTCGTTAGCTTTCCAACAAACTTGGTTTCGTTGAATTCGGAGTCCGTTTGCAAAAGTTGTGGCTGTTTTGGTAAAGGCTGCAGCGGTACTACCGCGACTAGAGCGGATGTAATTTTTACTACCGCTCCAGAGCGGTACTACCACGGCTCCTGAGCGCTAGTACTGCTCCAGAGCAGTACTACCACGGCTCCTAAGCGGTAGTACCGCTTCGGACCAAAATCTCATGTTTTGCTCAGCGGAAGTAGGCACTGAAGTATTTTTTTAGTACTGCTCGCAAGCAGTAGTACCGCTACCATTTGCGGTAGTACCGTGAGGTCGAGCGGTAGTACCGTGAGGACGAGCGGTAGTACCGCTCCAGCGGTTCTACTGGCCTTTTGCCTCCTCGCTGTTGTTTTTCAAAGGGGTACTACCACCCTAGCGGTAGTACCACTCCTTGGAGCGGTAGTACCACTCTGTGCGGGCTGTGAGCATAACGGTTGGATTTTCCCCCACCTATAAAAGGGTGTCTTCGTCCCCATTGAACCTTATCCTTTGAGCTCGTGTTCTTCCCCCATTGTTGACCTTCTCCGAGCTTGCCATCTCTCAATCCCTCCATGTATTCTTGCTAGTTTTCGAGGGAAAAGAGAGAGGAGATCTAGATCCACGTTTCCACCAATCACTTTCTCCTCTATGTGAGGGGAACCCCTTGGATCTAGATCTTGGAGTTCTTGGTGTTCTCCTTCTTGTTCTTCCTCTCATTTTCCTCCCTAGCATTAGTTGCTTCGGTGGGATTTGGGAGGGAAGGACTTGGGCACTCCGTGTGCCCTTGCCATTGCATTTGGTGCATCGGTTTGAGTTTTCCACGGTGATACGTGGAAGTTTCAAGTTGAGAAGCTTATTACTCTTGGGTGCATGGTGCCCTTGAGCTTGTTCCTCTTGGGTGCTTTGGCGCCCTAGACGGTTGGTGGTGCTTGGAGCTCAATCATTATGGTGTAAAGCTTCGGGCAAGCGTCGGGGTCTCCTATTAGGTTGTGGAGACACTACTAGGAAAAGGCATGCTAGTGGCGCACCAGTTTTGCCTTCTAATGGCGCACTACTCGTGCGCCACTAGCATCACGCCATTAGAATTAAATTCTAATGGCGCACCACTGGTGCGCCATTAGTATCTGGTGTTCTAATGGCGCACCATGTAGTGCGCCATTAGTATAGGCCACGGTGCGCCATTAGTATTTTTGAATTTTGAAGGCAGGAAAATAGTAGTGGCGCACCATCTAACCCCCACCGTGCGCCATTGCTATTTTTGAATTTTGAATTTGGATCTGGATCGCGATTTTTTTGCCCATTTTTTGCTCGTTTTTTTGTGCTCATTTTTTTGCACGATATTATTTCAAATTTTGTTCCCGTTTTTGGATCTTGTACGTTCTTTTGCCGTGTTCTTTTGCCGGAGAGGAGTTCGCCGGAGAGGAGGAGGAGGAGGTGACCGCAGCATCGCCGGAGAGGAGGACGAGGTCGCCGGAGAGGAGTTCACCGGAGCATCGGAGAGGAGGAAGGATAAACCATGAGGGGATGGGAGGAGAGGAGGGAGGAGGAGCTCACCGGAGAGGAGGGAGGAGGAGCTCACATGAGAGGAGGGAGGAGGAGCTCACCGGAGATGAGGGAGGAGGAGCTCAC
>NC_041393.1:694285516-694306208 GCF_002162155.2 Triticum dicoccoides
CGCTGGAGAGGAGGAGGAGGTCACCGGAGAGGAGGAGGAGGAGGAGGAGGTCGCCGGAGAGGAGGAGGAGGAGGTCGCCGGAGAGGAGGAGGAGGATGTCGCCGGAGAGGAGGAGGGTAGTATGGTGGAGGAGTGGAGGAGTGGAGGAGAGGTGGAGTGGAGGAGAGGTGGAGTGGAGGAGAAGAATGAAAAGGTAAGGAGGAGAGGACAAGCCCAGCCATATATACGGCATACTAATGGCGCACCGCGGGCAGGTGCGCCATTAGTAACTTTTTTTCATTTTTTTGATTTATTTTAAATTTTGAAGGCGGGAAAATACTAATGGCGCACCGCGGGCAGGTGCGCCATTAGTAACTTTTTTTTATTTTTTTGATTTATTTTGAATTTTGAAGGCGGGAAGATAGTAATGGCGCACCACGGGCAGGTGCGCCATTAGTAACTTTTTTTTAGTTTTTTGTTTTATTTTGAATTTTGAAGGCGGGAAGATAGTAATGGCGCACTACAGGCAGGTGCGCCATTAGTAAGTTTGAATTTTTTTGAATTTTTTTGCCTCTCCAAATCTTAAAAGGCCCGTAACTTTTTTTCTGTTAGGTTTTTGAGGATTTTGAAAATGTTTAACGGGGATCCCCCGGTTAAATTTGGATGTAACTTTTCGAGTAGATGATTTTTCATATAAAAAACTTTTTCATCCGAGTTAGTATGCAAAAGTTATGCCCATTTTTACAAATTCTCGAGAGATTTTGCAAAAAAGTCGAAAATTCATGTTTGTAAATTTTGCTAACAACTAGACCACATATCACATGGGAATATTATTTTCTTTTATTTTTTTGAGATTTTCATCATTTTCTTTTATTTTTTCTAAAACTGAAAAGGCGATAGGGGGGGTGGGTTGCATTCAGGGGAATGTTTGGGCCAAAATACTAATGGCGCACCGTGGGAGTGGTGCGCCATTACTAGTTGAAACTAGTAATGGCGCACCACTCCCACGGTGCGCCATTAGTAGTTTTGAAAAAAAAATACTAATGGCGCACCGTGGGGTGTGGTGCGCCATTAGTATTTGCATACTAATGCCGCACCAACACATGGTGTGCCATTAGTATTTAGTAATGGCGCACCACATGAAGAGTGTGCCATTTGTGTCCATCCCATCTATAGCCCTTTTCCTAATAGTGAGATCGCCCCGAGCAATTTGACGGGTACCGGTGACCGCCCCTAAGGGTTGCCAAAGTGTACGGGTTCGGTGACCACCCCCAAGGGTCGCCATTTGTATGGGTTTGGTGACCGTCCTCAAGGGTCCCTTAGTGGAATCACGGCATCTTGCATTGTGCGAGAGCGTGAGGAGATTATGGTGGCCCTAGTGGCTTCTTGGGAAGCATTGTGCCTCCACACCGCTCCAAACGGAGATTAGCATCTGCAAGGGTGTGAACTTCGGGATACATCATCGTCTCCGCGTGCCTCGATTATCTCTTACCCGAGCCCTTTACTTATGCACTTTACTTTGTGATAGCCATATTGTTCTTTGTCATATATCTTGCTATCACATAGTTACTTATCTTGCTTAGCATAAGTTGTTGGTGCACATAGGTGAGCCTAGTTGTTTTAGGTTTTGTGCTTGATAAATTAACCGCTAGGTTTATTCCGCATTTGTTCAAGCCTAAACCGTAATTATTTTCAAGCGCCTGTTCACCCCCCCCCCTCTAGGCGACATCCACGATCTTTCACCGACAGAGCTTGGGTTAGTAGGTATGTTGAATGGAACTATTTTTCCATTGAAACCTGCCACTGATATGGTGTTGCTAATGAATGGTGGCAATTGATTTTGCATCAACATCCGCTAGATGGTGTTTCATAGCTTGTCAATTGGTTGATCGTTGGTATGTTCACACGTGGCGGGACATGAGATGTTCCACCCCTATGAAGAATACCGGTCAAGTTTACCTGCATTGAAGACCATCGGGGGTTATTATAGTTCCCAACAAATCCTAGAAAATTGGAACAACTACCAACTATGCCAAGCATCTGTGTAGAAGGTGCATTCATGTGGGTATGATAATGGTTAATAGACTCGAGAGGTTGCATCTGGTACTCATTTGTGGGTGCCGAGCTCCCGCCACCACCAGATGTGTTTGTTAAGTGACTTCTAAGATTTGATGGGGTTTTTCCTTTACTTTTCTCCATCAACTTGCCACGCATGGAGTCAACATAGGAAGTACCAGAGCTACACGAGGAAAATTCATCTAACATTATGTCATCGAGTATGCCATTGTATAGGCTAATGGGAGGGTCTTCGGGATCGGCAAATCTTCTCGCATCCGGCGTGTTTGGAACCAAATACCTCGACATTCTTCCACCATGGATTAACGACCCCATGCACAAGTTGCTCTGGTTGTCCGTCAGCTGGCCTAATTGACTAGTTGCACCGAAATAATTTGGACTCCAGGAGGGGTTGCCACATGAGGACACATGCCATCTTCCATGCTCATGGTTATGCATAAAATTCCTTTGATTCCCCATGGATGAGTTTTGTCTTTCACTTGCATCACCGAGTGGATTTGATTTGACTCTATTCAAGTACAATCTATACTTCTGAAATAAAAATATAGACAAAATAACCATGTATGAGATGCATGCTCATGGGAAAAAATAATGGATGACATGTGGGAACAAGAAAAACTAAAAGTGTTGCACGGGTTCTAATAGAATGTGTGGGTCATGCATTTTACAAGATAAGCCATACATCTCCCGGGACAAAAGGAATTATAATAACACACATCTTCGTGATCCGTGCATTACTAAAGCTTTGATTGTTATGTTCCCACAAAATAAAGGCTTGCACTTATATACATGAAAAAATGTTAGACTATGAATAATAGAAACGCAAACATCGAAAATAAGCATAAGGAATAAAAATAAACATGTAGATGACTCGCAATATTATGTCTAGTGAGGTAATCCACATTCATCAGCTCCAATATCTTGTTTGGAGCAGCCTCTACAAAAAATGTCATAAAAATATTTGTTAACGAATAATATCAAATAACCACAAAGTGTTGTGTCAATGAATGAGGCGCAACATATGTTTTCTTACTTTCAAGGCCGATCTGGTAGATAGCTTCTACAAACTTGTTATGAAGCTCAGTTGTCCATGCCACCCTCATCTTCTTCTGGGTAGTGGATGCATGAGTGCTCTCTTTGTTCTCATTAGAACCATCTTCATCATTTCTCTTACTCTTTGAGTCCTTACTCTTGGCAAGAGTCCCAGTATGTACTCTCTGGTCGTCATCATTATCCCTACTCATGTGGCTTATTGATTGGGATCTTCTCCTACTCTCAACATGCTGCCATATGTTTTTGAGCTCTTTGGTTTGCACTGGCTTCATCAAATAGTCACACGCCCCATGGTTTATCCCCTTCATCACGGCCTTCTTGTCGCAATCCACTGATAGCACTGCATGCTATACGACCAACAACTTAGCTTTGGAATTCAAACGTTCAACAAAATCTATTAACTGAGCATAAATTTTTGTCCGAGTGCTTATAGACAGAAAAATGGCTTCGTTGTTTTCCAAATGTGCCGTGCAAGTGGGGAAGCAAAAATGTTACACATGATTTTCAAATGATATCATGACTACGATAAATCTGGTGTTTCAATGCAAACTAAATGGGAAAACATTCACACACTCAATACAATTGTAAAAAAATAATTGTAACACAATGCCTAAACCATCATCATAACATGTTCCAACTAGGTAAATCAGATCACCACATCAAACTATTGGTGAACCACAAGATCTATTACATATTGTTGACCATGTTTCTCTAGCATACTAGTGAACAATTGTCGGCCCTAGCAATGTTTTGAGCATGTTAAGCGGTCACACACATATTAGTTTTTATATGGTAAGCGATATAACCTATGGGGATTTTAGTACAATTTAGAAAAATAAATATTTGTGGTTGCACTTTCTTTCAAAAATAATGTGACAGCATAATAGTTTTCTAGTTTAGACTCAACAAATTTGCACGATTTTGATATGATACATGGGTGACCTACTCAATGTATCTTCTTAGAAGTGACACTCCTACTTTATATGCTATTCTCAAGAGTAGATAGTTTTAACTACTAACAATCTCAAGGATATTAAAGATGAATAATCCTTGAATAATGTCAATACAACTTTTCTGGTTTTGGAATTGTATTACTCATGCCACCATAGAAAATAGGTATGGTGCAATTGTATACTTTCTGTAATTGGAAAGACTAGAAATTTAAGATAGCTTAGAAAATAATTAAACATAATTTTGCCATATCATGGAAAAAGGATATATTATAGATTTAGTTCTTATGACTAGGATTTCACAATTTACATAATACAAAATTAAATAATGTCCATAAATGCACCCATCGAACACGTACATAGTGGGGGTCTACATTGCATTGGAGTGATACGTACTCTTACTAAGCTAGATTACCCATACATATTGTATGCATGATGGATCCTGCGCTCCCCCTCCTAATTTATGTGTCGATCCACCTCCGCTCTGCTACCCCAGTGGCCATCCGATCGAGCGGATGAACGGTTAGATGGGATCCCACTGGTTCATTCTAGGGACCTCACTCTTTAGACTTTCTCAAAGTTAAAAATACTGTGTGCATGCTGTGCATATGTGATTTCACAAAATCCTCCTAAAAATGTAGGATCTCACATGCTGCCCAATTAAAGGAATACATACCGTTTCAGTGTATCTTCAAGATTCTGGAGTAAAAATACTCCTTAAAAACAATTTTACATGCGAAAATAAAATTAGGACTTCGGGTTGAGTAGTGAGTGTATACTGATGACGGGCAGATCCATCTCGAGGCCGATGAGCTCGAGGTGCTTGAAGCCGTCCATGTCGGGCATGCGCACGTCGGTGATGACTAGGTCGAACTCCTCATTCCCCGTTCTGAGCATCTTCAGCACCGTCTTGGCATCCATCACCGTCGTTGCTGCATAGCAGCGAGCATTATTCACAGAGAGACGAAAATATCACAAGGCTCCGATTCTGATCTAACGGACCATGGCGATGTGGAGGGATCAAGAGACTCACGGCTGTATTTGCAGCGGCGCAAGAGGGCCTCTAGTACCTTGAGGCAGACGCGGTCGTCGTCCACCGCGAGCACACGCAGCCCCTCCGGGAACTTGTCCTCCGCCGCATCCTCCATCATCAGCCTCTGGTGCCCACCCATCGCGGCCATGTTTTCCGAGCTTCTTCCCACCTGACAAAGCAAACACCATCAAGAAAACACTGATTAAGAAACAATGGGGAGGCAGCAATCTAAGAACACAACGCAAAAATCTGTATTAATTAGATAGTAGATCCCTCCTTTCCGACCTCCTACAGACGGAACAGAAGAATGCGAATTTCAGAGGAGAGAAGGACTGCAGTGGTGAGATGCAGGGAGCTATTTGTAGGAGGGGAGGAGGGGTCAATGGAAGGAGTTGAAGTCTTGCGCTCCAGAGGTCAAAGACTTTCTTACTCCATAATTTCTGTAGCTACTGCATTTGTTTTGGCGATGTCAATGTTTGTGTCTGCATGCATGTGCGGTCGGCCCATGGTTCCTCTTCCATGAGAGAGCAAAACCAGGGGTCGTGTTGCTGTTCTCACCAAATTTTCGAGCACAAAGATATCATCTGAATCTGAATTAGTACAAAAGGAGAGTAGTCTCTTGCTTTGTTCGGTTGCATGGCCAGTCAATCAAAAAAAATTGCACTTAAGTCGCCGGGACTTGAACCCCCGGAGAAATTAATCAAGCATCTTTTGATTTATCTCAAAACAAGTCAACTTGATTGTTGAAGTGTACATTATGTAAACTTGATGATTTTTTTTGAGCGGTAACTCGATGAATTTTATTTTTACGGATTTTTTTGATTTTTTTGTTTAATCTCTAATCACCCCTCATCACTGCTCAATTTAACCTCTAATCTTTAATCACCCATCATCATTCCAAATCATCTAACTTCCCGGCCAGTCACCCATCCTCTCACTACTCCAGCCTGAGCACGCTTAACTTTCGGGTTCTATTCCCCCTTGTTTCCAAGTCTGCACTTGTTGTTTTCCTAACAATAGTAAGATGTCAATCCTATTAACCCTCAGGAGTTTAGCTTGAGCATGAAGTCACATGTTTCACTGTTTGAGTTTGAAACTATTATTCTAAACGAGAAGCTAAATACCTGCCGACTGGCAGTTTGCAACAAATCCGCACGACTCGATAGCTGTTCGATCCGCATCCAACGGCCCGCGTCGCCCCTGGAGCGCGCAGCACGGGTGGCGATAGCCGTTACGTTCGCTCTCTGTCGCTGTCTTGTGGGTCCACTCGAAAGCACCCATCTCGCCCAATGCGCGCACGATCCCCACTCGCCCCCTCTCCCTGTTCGCCTGCATTACTTCTTCCTCCTCTGCTTCGGGCGTTTCCATTCGAATCTCCTCTCGCTCCCCTCCCCCTCGCGTGCGACGGCTGCTGGTGGTGGCGTGTTCTGGTTCACGGCGCACGGCGGCTGAATCTGCGGTGAGGAACGCATTCCCCACCCCTGTTTCATTCCTCTTTCTGCTCCGCCGTCGGTCCGCCATTGATTTAGGTTGGAGTCTTCGAATCCGGTAGTTTGTTGTTCCAATTAGGTTAGATTAAGGCCGGCTTCTAGTTTCTGAGTCGACGTTGAGCAGCGCATCCCCCCATTCCCCCACCCACCCACCCGCCCCGCTCTGTATTGTGGGTGTGGATAGGTCTTAGCGGTGGTAAGTGCGGTCGGTTCTAATAAGGATTTTGTTATGGTGTTACTGTTGTGGATGTGGTTGTTCAGGACATCCAATAATGTTTGGTGTTTATGGATTTCAAGTTGTGCATCAGCAGCTGAGGATTTAAAAAGCAACCCTAAGTTTTTTCACATAATGTTGTTTTATGTTGGTTTTGTTTGATGCGGTGTGTCTATTGATTAGGCTTTTGTGATGCTCCAATTAGCATGTTTACAATGCTTGATTTGCTTGTTATGTCTTGTTCTGTTCAATTATCATGATGTGTATATTGAACTTACCAACGATATTGCACTCAAATTACCAGATGCTTAAACTATGTTATTTATTGGTGTTGTCTTGTTATGGTTGAATTATCATGGTGATGGTTTTACACTTACCACTGTCATCTTACCGTAGTTACTAGAAGTTTTTCTATACTAACTATATGTAGTACAATGCTGATTTCTCATTCATTTGTTTTGGTTGGTTTATTAATGAACATGTGTGAATGCTATTTCTTATCACTGGTAATTTGGTTGTAACTTACCAATTGCATTGTGCCTCAATTATCAGTCACACATGCTTTTTATATACCTGTGTTATCTTTTTTACTTTTTTTTAGCATGTGCGATGGACCAATTGCAGTTTGCTTGTTTCCTTTTATCAGCCGTATTATTGCTTTGTCAAACACTGGTTTTATAAATGTTACAGTTTATTGTGATATCAGTTTTTCACAGTCATCTAATGGTTTCATTCGCTTTGCTTTTTTTCCCTACGTGTGAGGGAGAAAATGCCGAGGAAGCGTAAAGGAGATGGTGATGGAATCGATGAGGTTCCTTCGAAAAAGGCAAAACGCCCTCCTCCGCGGAACAGAGCCTCACCCAGTTTGCTTCTTTTAGCATGCAAGGACATGAATGATGACAAGAAGGGTGCCATTGATGATATGGATTTAACTAGCCTTCGGAATATCCAATGTGACCATCTGTTTAACAATCTCAGTGTGTGGCTTGCTGATCTCTATGACCCCAATTCGCATGAGGTGGTCGTACCAGGCCGAGGCAGGCTTCCGGTCAATGAGGAATACATGCATCGTGTTATGGGTGTGCCGTGTGGAGGGAATGATGTCCCTTACAACCTCCCATCTGAAGCTGATATTGAGTTAGGGCTTGAGTTGTTTGGCGAGCTCGGATATGCCCCTAAAATGACTGATCTTGTTGATCTCATAAAGGGTTCTGAAAATTCTGATGATACTTTCAAGCGTATGTGGCTTCTGCTTGCGGGGAATACAGTCATTGCCCCGACCACCTCCAACAAAGTTAGCCCCCGATGGTATGCTGTGCTGGTAAGTTTTTTTTTGTAAATATGTCATTTTCTTTCTTGTGTGCCTGATAACTTTACTATATGTCAGTGTGGTAACTTTCATATTTTTTTGTGGTGCATTCGGTGAATTTTAGTTTCTTTCTGTTTTTTAACTTGCAGCGTGACATCAATGGTGTTAAAAATCTCAATTGGTCCAAATTTATTGCTGATGAATTACACAAGGCGCTGTTGAAACGTAGGCGTACCAGGGGTTGCCTTCTCTTCTACAATGTAAGTGACCATGCTTTCCTCTTACCTTCTCTTTTGTCATTTGTCATTTCTTTGTCATTTTGTGTCTGATTCTTGTTTGTGTTTACCATGACGCTTGTGTTTTTCTTATCAGCTATTGTACATTCATGCGATTGATCTTTCTGGACTTGGCATCGTATTGCCTGATGGTCCTTTTCCCATCAATGTATGGACAAAGAAGCTGATAACTCTTGTCCTCAACAAGGATGTTCAGGCTGACAAAGTTTCTTTCGGGAAACTACCGGTAATCTATATCTATGTTCGTCAGTTCACAGTCTGCTTTGCAACTGCATTTTATTTTCATTGTTTTTTGTTGTTACTTATCTGTCATGTCGCTATATTTTTTTACAGTTGAAGCCTGAGTTTGGCATGAATTTCTATCTGTTTGGTGGTCTGGAAGGTCTTGGCAAGTTTATGCGTGTTCATACTGCCCCAAGCTGCAGTCAAGAGGTGAGCATGTAACCTAGTTTCTTATTTATTTATTTTTGCTATTTTATGTTCTTTCATTGGATGATAACTTATTTTTTGCACTCATTGTGGTTACCCTCTTTTGATGCCAATTTGACACTCTTTACTAATTTGGATGATTTCCAATGTGGCATATCCTCTATGGAAGATAATAATTATGATGCAACCATGTAATAATTCTTAGTGCAATGCCTTGATAACTTTGTAGCATTCCTGTGATAACTTGATATCATGATAACTTTGGTTGCATTTATTATGATGATTCTTAGATAACTTAAGTTTTTTTTGCTGATATCTAACTGTGTTGTTTTAGCTTTCTCATATATTGATCTTCATTTTCATGGTGACTGAATGTTTGCTAAATCATGAATACATTCATTTATTTACTGCAACGACACCACACATTTATTTACTGAATGTTCTTTTTGTGTGTGCTTTTTTTTTGTTAATTCATGATAACTTTTGTTGCATTTTCGTGATAACTTACTGGTTATTTACAAATTTTTTATATTTTTTATGTTGAACAGAAATTTGCGAAATCAACTCAAATAGTCGCTCGGTTCACGTCCGCCATGGCTGGCATCCTAGGCAATCTTGTGGAATAATTCACCGCTTTAGATGATGAGGGCCATTCACATGCATCCCGTCAGCTAGATGATGGATTGAACGTTATCTACTCTGCCGCCTGTACGACGTCAAGGACTACGCGGTCATCGCAAGGCAGGCGGCCAGAAAGTGCTGGAAAGAATGTTGCTGAAGATTCTGACAGTGATGACGAGTATCACGGAGGCAATGATTCTGATTCTGACACTGACTCTGATGATGATGATGACTATCGAGTTGTTCGTCATCGCCGTAAAGATCCTTTTGTTGCTTCAGGCAGTGGTACCATGGATGTAGACATGGGCAGCGGTCCAGCTGATGATGACACCACACATCTTGATGGTGCAATTGTCAAAGCTCGTGATGGCACATGACCAGATGTTTAAGACACCCCTGTCCGCCCTATCGATGATAACCTCGTTGAGTCTCAGATCTTACTCATCGGAACATCTCATGCAGCATCCGTCGAATCAGGTGATGGAGGGCTTAGCCAGCAAGATCTGACAGACACGCAAGCTGAGGCGGCCACTGACTCTTTTGTCAAGCGGTGCGGTGCTTAGCTTTTGAAAATTTTGGCTTACCAGAGGCGCAAGAAACTGAGGCTACCATCACCCTCCCGTTCAGCTTCACCAACTGTGCCATCACCCCCCGTCCAACTTCACCAGTTGTGCCTGCCAGCCCATTGCAAAGGCCGTCTTCACCAATTGCACTGTCAGCATCTGAGATTCATTTAGATGTGAAGAAAGTTGTGGTCCAGGAGCTTGGTATACGTGTGGCTGAAAAGGGAACCGGTGTCTCCGTCCCACTATCCACCGTGCGGAAGGAGGCCCCACGCAGGTGAATTATTATTTCCAATGTCGCCCTTCCTTTTTATCAATTATGTGCCTGAAACAACATGGTAAATACAGTTGTTTGAGTAATGTAGTTTGGGTAATTTCATGATGGTGATCAACTTGCTCATTTTTCATCTGCAGGGCCCCCGGCAAACAATCTATTGCTGCTAAGGATTCAGGGATTGCACCACTGAAAAGGTATTCACATTGTTACTTTCGTTTATGTTCAACAATTATTTTGTTCTTGTTGTCTGATAACTTATTTTGATGAACATTGATAACTCAACTTTGCCCCCTTGGTAATTTAGAGTTACCAATCTTGATAGTTGTATGTTCTTGTAACATTTGGTTATTTTTTTCATTCAGTGCACCTATGAAACAAGTTGCTGCTGCTAAGGGTTCACCAAGTGTACCAGGAAAAAGGTGTTCACATACCTTTCTAGTTTGCAGTTATTCAAAAATAATTGTTGGTTTTTTTGTTCATATCATTTGATAAATTTATATTTCTAGTTCTTGATAACTCTGTAATTTTTTCCCTTGATGCTACTTAATACCTGAAGTATGTGACATCTTTTTTTTGATTGAAACATGTGGCAACTTAGGTTTAACAACATGTGTAATCTCACTACTACCGTTGTGTACCGATTTTTTCAGTCATTCAAAAGATAAAACTGCTGTGAAAAAGGTGAAATTCACCAAGACCATATCCTCTCCACGACTAAGGGCAACATTGTCGCAGACAACGTCACCGGAGAAAACAGAAGTTATCCATCTTGATGAATCTCCCACGGCGACATCTCCGTCTGAAAAAGCAGCAGCATCTAGCAAGGGCGCATGTGATGCTGTTGCGGCGACATCGGCTGGTGTTTCTGATGACGCTGTTTTTCAGCTAGCTGCAGCGGCAACTGTTACTGCTGCTGTTGAGGATATCGCCAGCGTGGCTGTGGCTGTTGAATGTGAAAATGAAGTCGTCCCGAAGATAGTGCATGATGGAAGTGAAGGTAGTTCTGTTCGCCATCACCTTTGTTTTTTGTTTTTTGTATTTTTATGATGTTTTTTTAACGATGTGTTTAATCTTTTTCCACTGTAGCCGTTTGTGTCACTGAGAAAGTTATGGGAAGTACCAGAGTCAATATGCCTATTGATACGGCTACAGTTGGAGGTCAAGAGAATGATGCCCATAGTCCTGTTGGCACATGTTGGTAACTTAATTTTCTTATGTTGATAACTTGTCTGTTTAATCCATGATAACTCAAGATAATGTTTCTGGCACTAACAAATACAATGTCATCTACATGTTTTCCTGATGCATTTTTTCCTTATTTGTGTGTTACTTGTGATGTTTGAAGCAGTAGCTGACCCTGCATTGGAGTCGAGCATCCCTGGAGCTGGAGACTACGATGGTAACTTTACGCCACCCAGCTGCTCTCTTGGGCTGGATGCCATCTTTGTTGCGAGTCCACAAGTGCCACCATCTACTGAAGCAACTGCAACGGCTCAAGCTGCACCAACGTTGGCTCAAGTACCACCTGCAGCACCAGAAGCACCTGCGGTGGCGCCATCTGCTCAAGTACCACCTGCAGCACCAGAAGCACCTGCAGCGGCGCCATCTGCTCAAGTACCACCTGCAGCACCAGCTACTGGCCCTGACACCGTTCTAGGGCTCGCAGCTCCCGTTGATGCTGACTCGAAGGGCAAGGCAATGATGAAAGTTACCAAGGCGCAACCGGTTGCTTGGGCTCCGCCACCCAACAACTCTGGTAAGTGAAGACCTTGTGTCTTCGCTTTTATGCCGCGAGAGTGATGGATTGAGATATGTCAGTTTTCATCGTATTGTTTTGTGCCTTGGTGTGCTCTTTTTATTTATGTGTTTGGAACTTGCTATCATTCCGTGTGTATGGGTGAATGTAATACTACTTCTATGCTTTGTGTGATGTAAATGAACATATGTGCTTTTAGTATCCGTAATATATATTTTTGTTGTGTCCGCTACAATATTTTTTGTACGATGCTAGCATAGACGATAACTCCATCCTCCTCCCCCCCACCCCCCACCCCCCTTGGTAACTTTGTCAGTTTTGAAAACTGATGTTATCCGTTATTGAATTTTAGTAAGCGTGTGATACGTACATCTCCTATCATTGCCTATTTATTTTCCTTAATTCATTGTCATGCTTACAAAACAATACTGCATTCGTAGTAGCAGTTGTGTACTCTTATTCATCTGAACTTTTTTATTATTCCCTCCTTTTTTAATCACCCTGATAACTCTATATGACATATCTTGGTAACTCAAATGTTCAAATCCTGACAATTTATGATCCATTGACACCATAACTCCAGCCACATATGCATTCTTTACCAATTCTGGACTATACAATTCTTTTTGGTCTTCGTTTTTACATGTTATGATGATTTGTTTATATCACAGCTGTTCCTCGTTATCCACCAGTGTTATCTAATTTGTTCCTTAAAAGGCCCATACATGTGTGCTGGTAATCCACATTCGTATTACCTGGTATCTTCTACATTGTGTTCCCGATAACTTTTTGTATCTTGTCTCAATTTTTAATACTTGTTTTTTTTGCAACAATTTATGTTGTTTATCACTACTGTTCATGTCCTTATCGCTCTTTTTTTGATTTAAGTAACACCGGAAGCTGGTCGTGTGCAAGTGTATGATGTTGAGATTGACGATGATGAGGTTCTCATGTGGTGGGAAGAATTTGAACATGGCAATCCAGCATTAAAAGGGAAATCTAATGTTCAAATAGGTGATTTTTTTTCTGCTCCATGAACATTGCAACCCTTGCACAAACCACTTTCTTTGTTTTTCAATTATGGACCACCACTTGATAATCAAAACATGTGACAGTTGATATGTTTTGACCCATCACTTGATAATTATTTCTCCCATCTGATGATAATTCATGGTTTTCTATTTTTTTTGTTTCTACCAGACAACCTTGAAAGTCCAACATTTGTTACACCAGAGTTACCACCTCGCACAGAGTATTTAGTACGCAGTTCAACCCCTAAATTCTTTATTCGGAAAGTTAGGGTCACCCACCCGTCCAAATACCTGCTCCCGCCTTTTGCCACCCTCACACCGAGCGAGGAGGAAGAGTATGTTTACAATGAAGTTATCAAGCATACTACTGATTCTAACTCTAAGATTAAAGAGTATGTTTCCATCCTTTTTCTCATCTTTTTTAACACAAATCATTATTTGTGCGCCATTTTTTGAAATGTATTTTTTAAATCTTTTTTTTGTTTTTTGTAGTGTTAGGGTCATCGACATTGATGGTAGGTGGGTCACCCTCGGTGAGCTTGCCAATTGTGTGAAGGGAGTTGGGCAACTATCAACCAGTATTGCCGAGTTACATGTTCGCGTTCTCCAGTATAAGGAAACGCTAAACAGGCTCATCTTCCCTTGGGTGCTCTCTATGTATCTGTTGATAGGAGAATTCAAATCCACGTGTTTACTGAAGTATTTTCGACGGGACAAGTTTTACATTCTTAGTCACCAGGATCAGGTATGTTTATGTTTGCTGGATCTGGTAACTGTACAATTATTGTCCTGGCAACTTCCTGTTAATATCATGTAACTTCCTGTTATTTGCGGATATTGTTTGTTCTTCATGTCATGATAACCTGTTTCATGCACACTGGCAACTTTGACCTTTCTGCCCTGATAACTTCTTTTTGTAGTTGCCTCCCATGTGAATTTCATGACCATTTGTTATCTTGGTAATTTTGTTTCTTTTCCAACTCCTTCTATGCTTACTGCCTTTTAATTTTTTGCAGTTGCTATTCCCTGCTTTGCAAAAGTTGGGCCGCGGTCCAGATGACGGGCATTGGTATGTGTTGTCACTAAATCTTAGGGCGAAGCGGTTTGAAGTTCTAGATTCATTGCGTGACCAAGATAGTCCTTCTCTTCTCGAGCATGCGACAAGATACATGAACGCAATAAAGAAGGCCTGGTTGATAAATTACAAGGACTCGCATAAGCAGATCGAGGACTATGAACTTGTGTACATTGATGTGTTGAAACGGGATAATGGGTTAGTTGTGGATTATTCACTCTCTTTTTAACATCCCACTACATGTTTCTCATCCCTGTTTATTGACCCGGTCCGAAACTTCAATTAAACTGATTTTGTGTTGTTTTTTTCATCACAAATGTTTCAGCATTGATTGTGGATTTTTCTCCTGCACGTACCTTGAGGTGTGGGATGGCAAAAATGTTCCAGCCTTAACTCATGAGGAAATTCCAGCTCTCCGGAAAATTATGACATTGAGGTGGTTAGATCATTATCAAAACAAGTGCAAACAATGGCGCTATCATCTGTTCGGCAGCGGGTGATGAGGTGATATTTTTTTTACTACCGTGTGATAACTTCTACCAAACTGTGATGATAACTTTTTTATATGAATCTGTCATGACAATGTCATGGAGCAAAGTGTTGACATGCTGTTTTACTATAGTATACACAGTCCAAAGTCACTGACTATATGATATAATTCACTACTGTCATTATAATTAGTTCATAAGCAATTTTTAGAAGTGCAAGCAGGACTAATTTTTTGTTCACAAGCAATACAATGCAGTGCTGGTAGCCTTCAAAAATGTAGATATAAAAATATTGGCTTTTACAAATCCATGTCAATTCCACCATACGTTGCTGGTAACTGGCATAATAGTGTACTGATAGCTTGGTTAAGATATAAATTTTTTAGATTTACAAATCCATGTCAATCCCATCAAACATTTGTTGGTAACTGGCATAACAGGGTACTGATAGCTTGCTTAAATTATAGAGATACACTTGTTTGCATTACAAAGCCATGATAAAATCTATGATACAATGCTGATAACTGGAATGTTATGGGGCTTGTAGCTTGCACATTATGGTCCATGAAAAAAATGCAGCCACTATCTTCCATTTTAATAGCACCTTCTTCATTTATCTTGCTAGGGGAGATTTGCATGTGCGTTTGTCATGTTCCAGACTCCCGCACACACCACATTTCCTTTTTGTCTTTGGTTTTGCAATCTCAAAACCTGATTGCTTTCTTTTTGACTTTGGCCGCCCCTTTGCTGTGTGGGACTGTCTCAAAATCTCAAAAGTCTTGGGAGGGTCTAGTATCAACTTTGTGTTTGAGGACGGAGCTGCATCAGGATGTGGGGGCTGGATGACAAAAGCATGATTGTTTTTGCTAGCATGTATCGTCACCCGCACACTTTCTTGCTATGTGGCAGGGTTACCCTATCGCTGCACATTAGTAGCACTTTCTTGTTGTGTGGCGGTGTTCTCCTATCGATTCACATTAGTGGCACTTGTTTGCTGTGTGGCTGGGTTCCCTGATGTATTGCATCGGGGGCGTTTTGGTGATGTGTGACAGGGTTGTCTTCATTCATCCGCCTCACAGGTATCGAGCAGGGATCCGGCTGTCCTTGAAACGATCCTTTTGCTTCTTCCTTTTCCTTTCTTGCTTTTTAAAGTTGATTGTTCTTCAGTATTTCAAGCTCCTCCTTGAAATTATACAGGTGTTTTCTTGCCAATCTGGTCCCGTCATCTGTTAGGCAAGCGTCTTTGGCTGATGCCTTAAATTCTTTAAGAATTGACGTGTATCGCATGACGCTTTTCCCCTCCTCTGGTATCGACTTCTTAACTGTCGGCTGTTCGAAATCAGGTTGAATAAGATCCTCCTCTGGATCCCAGGTCCACCTCTTTAGGATGTACTTTTCAGGTATCTCGTATACCCCAATTTGGTCCATAACTCGTAGTACGTGCACGCACAGTAGCCCGTCATGATCAAACTTGCAGCAACTACACGAGTATGTCTCTTCAACCATGTTTGCTTGCACATGGTAGTCCATGTCTCCATATTTTGGTATTATCCCCCGCACTGAGCTGACCTTGAAAGTACCATCATCCAATGCGTCGCATCTGTATGCTGATTTCACCTTCATCTCCACCTGGAACTTGCAAAACAAGTTATGTGTGTATAGGCCCCGCACCTGCATCTCCAGTGGGTTCATCGAGTACATTTCGATTTCTTTGTACACTGTTTCCAACTGCTCTTTTGACATGCTAGCCATCACCTTATCCTGTATCGCAGTGTACTGTTGTGCGAATTCGACCAGTGAGTTGTTTGGGTTGACATACTTCTTGAGCACAGAGTTAAATCCCTCGCCTCTTGCCGTGGTCTGCAAGAACGGGAAAAAATCGTGCATATAGTATACCGGGACCCAACACTTCCTGTTCTCCCACAGCCATTGAAAATGCTCGTTGTCAGTTTGGCCATATGCTTCCATCATCACCCACCACTTGTGCTCAAACTCCTCAACTGCATTCATAATATAAACATGGTAACGTCAAGTATTGGAGGATGGTAACATCTGTTCAAACATATCTGGTAACTAGGAACACCAATGTTGTTGATAATTATGTCACACACACATGGTTACTTTAGTTGAAGGATCATGGTAAGTTCTTTGCAGACAGGATACGTTTTTCTTTCCAAAGCGAATACCACCTGTGTGTGTAGTACAAGCAACATTTTTAACTAGCAACAAAAAGATACTCATATCAATCAGCACTAGCTGGTGATTGAAAAGTTTTGTTGTAACTAGTGGGGTGAACAACTGAAATGTGTACATCAAACATGGACATTATAGGGGTAGTACAGAAAGCAACTAATGTAGGTAATTTTGTTATAATCCTTTGGTAACTTGTCACTTTGTTAGATGGTAACTGTTGTTATCATGCATCTAAACCCATTTTCTATGTGCCCATTTTTCTGTCTTTTAAGCTAGTGAGGGGTGGGAAGTAAAATACCAGTCAGGCTATTGTCAACACAATCCTTGAATGCATTGTTTAGTGGGTCATTGTCAGCCATCAGCTTCCCAAGCTTCTCTTGTGCTTTTTTCATTATATGCCAGCGGCAATTCCTGTGTACTATCCTGATGAACACCTCATCAATAGCACTCCTCATTGCAAAATCTTGATCTGTTATTATGTTCTTTGGCACAATTCCACCCATTGCATGCAAGAATGCATTAAACAGCCACACAAAGTTACCAGATAGTTCGTTTCGAAAAAACCCACAACCAAATTGGATTGACTGCCCATGGTTATTAATGCCAATGAA
Organism: Triticum dicoccoides; assembly: GCF_002162155.2. Taxonomy (NCBI): domain Eukaryota; kingdom Viridiplantae; phylum Streptophyta; class Magnoliopsida; order Poales; family Poaceae; genus Triticum; species Triticum dicoccoides. The sequence continues at coordinate 694,302,961 of NC_041393.1, forward strand.
GGGTACACAGGGCATTTTGTACATGTTTGTCATGTATGTTGTGTCAAATGAGATGACATCATTGTATCTAGCATATGCCCTGCGCGACGCATCATCTATCCAGAATAAATTTTCTACTTTGTCCTCATCATCAAGCTTTATTCTCCAATAGAAATCTGGATCTTGTGCCTTCATATCTTGGAAGTACGAGATTGTGCTTCCCACATCAGCATGGCGGTACTCCATCCGGAATTTAGCTCATTGGTTTGCGATGTCCTTTGTTGTGTATGGTACATCTTTAGGATTCCCGTAGAACCATTCCGTTAGTTGCATCTGTCTTGTTGTCTATATGTTGCATCCGTGCAATATCTTCAAGAAGTCCTGCTCATCTTTTGAAATGTTCCTATGTGTTGATAGGAACTTTTTCAAGGACGGCTTTCTTATTAGAGGGTGGTTGTGGTTGTCGTTGAAGCGTTTGACTCTCCACCACGCATCCGTGTGGGTGATGTAAAGGTGGGCCGGACATCCCGACCTCACAACCTTCCCTCTTTTCCTCTTCTTCACGATGCCTTTTGGGTCCTGCACATCCTCTATCTCTTCCTTGTTTGTTTTTGGCTTGCCGTATTTCCCACAAACCAAGAGGACTCTGCTTACAGTATTGTCTTTGATTGTTTTTCTGTATTCCAGTCTCATTCCAAACCCATGTCTCTGTGCATATTGCCTGTAGTGTTCATAAGCTTCCTCAAAAGTATCAAACTTCATCGTTTCATCAGGAGGTTTCGGTGTGGAGTATGCCTCGGTATTTTTGTCTCCCTGTTCAGCATTCTCTCCCCCTGTTTCTGGACTCGCTGGCTCGCTGAGTGAATGATCAAAGAAGCTTTCTCTCCCCCCTATGCTGCTAGTAGTCGGTTCTTTCCTTGTTTCTCGAACCATCAGGTTGCTTCTAGATGTAGCACCTGTAATATTTTTGAAAGTTGTTATTTTGTGTTATATTTTCTGCATGCCAAAACTAGTGGTAACTTGTAAAGTGAAAGCATGTAATTCCAATTGCAATACAGATTGCATGATAATTCGTATGCAGTAAGTGTGGTAACTGTACCTAAATTCATGGTAACCTGTGTGCATCAAGCTACGTGATTTGTGAACTGTTTCATGGTGAATGTGATAGTTGTAAATAACATAGGGGTGATAGTTGCAATTCAATTACGATGGTAACAAGTTTGTGTACAAAAATGTGCTAGCATGGTAAATGTTTTACCTTCATCTGTTTTGGCAGAACCAAAGCTTGCCGTGTGTGCATATTCACACTGTTGGTTTGTCCCCACACCACTCATCATGACATCCACATTACCCCCGTTGTCATGCGCCATTTTCTTGTGTTGCAGCACCTGCTAGCACATACGATTGCACCCATTAATTTTCCACAATTACAAGCAATCTTGATTATTTTTTCACAACAACTATATTTTTTCCTTTTTACTGCACTGGTTACTTCTTTTTTATAACAGGTATCGTTTTGGTAGTAACCAGCATATGGGAGTATGACAGCGAGAGTTTCTATCAACCTCATTTCATGAACATCATTTTTTATCAAAAAAGAATGGTGGCAACAATGTAAATCAACACATGTTATTCTTGTAGTGTTTTTAGCACCTTTGGTTCTGAGTTTTCCTGGTAATTTATAATGAATTAGCATGATAACTTGTTCTGACATGGGTGTGTTCAATATATAAAGGAAGAAAAGGATCTTTTTTTATGTTGAATAAGTCTTCCAGGATGCTGATTACTCAATGCACACACTCTGGTAATCTATATTCAATCGAGATGGTATGTCAGTTTTAATGAGAAAATTCATACATGTATTTTCTAACATGCTCCAAAAAAGATAGCTTGGTAGGTTGATGATGATAGCCTATATGTGTTTATGTTGGTAATCAATGATGTAATCTGTAAGTAAGAACATGGTCCCATTTTACCAACTTTTTGCCTGTAAAAGATGAAATTTAGTCAATCTTTTTGTTGGTAACCTGACTGAATTTGAGTGGTAACTCAATTTCAACCGAGGAATTACACACATGTAGTAAAAGTACTACCTTTTTTTGCATGCTTTAGTTCTTGTTGTTTTTTCCCCATGATTTTATTTGTATGAAATGCAAATGCAGCATGTGTATAGAGGTTGAATCACTTACCTCCTTTCTTTTTGGCCTGATTATGACGAAATTGACACGAATTGATGTAACCCCTATGATGTTCTTGTGGTAAACCGGGGCCCTCCCTCAAATCCTTGTGTTTTTGGTGGTGTTTTTTCGTGGTTTCCTTTTTTTGGTGGATCAGATCTGGGGCCGAGGTTGCCGGCGATGGAGGCGCGTCGGGGAGAGAGGAGAGAACTGATCGGGGCAGGTGGCTGTTTCTTGCGATGGAGGTAAGAAACTAGGTTTTGGGTTGGTAAGTCACATGCAGGAGGGGGAAGGTGGGCCAAATGGGTTGTGTTAACTGTCTTGGGCCTTGATGCGTTGCGCGGGGAGGGACGCAGGAGGGGGGAGGTGGGCCTCGCGAGAGAAGTCTGGGTCGTGGGTGGAGCTGCCGAAGTGGGTCACGCGCAGGGAGGGATGAATGTGTACGTTCGTGCGGATTTGTCGCTAACCATCAGTCGGCTGGTGGTTAGTCGCGTCCAACAATAATTATTTAGTAACACTAATATTTCTTTGATAAGTAGTTTGACCAAAATTCAAAAAATTGAAATAATTATTTAGTAACACTAATATTCTTGAATAATTATGTAGTAACACTAATATTTCTTGAATAAGTAGTTTGACCAGATTTGACCACAGTTTGACCAGATTTGACCAAAATTCTAAAAAATTGTAATAATTATTTAGTAACACTAATATTATTGGATAATTATTTAGTAACACTAATACTTTTTGAATAAGTAGTTTGACCAAAGTTTGACTTGATTTAACCAAAATTCAAAAAAAATTGAAATTTGAGCATAACTTTTTTTCCTTTTAGAATTTCAGGATTCTAAAAATTTGCAAATGGGCCATAGGTTGTCAAAATCAAATACGGATTTTCGTGCTGAATATTTTGATATATTATACTTTTTTTTCTGACATCGTATGCAAAAGTTATAGCTGTTTACATTTTCCCTACACTTTTTGCAAAACATGCCCAACTTTAAGTTTTTAAATTTTCCTAACTAGTACATGAAGTAACATAACTACATCTGGAAGGATTTTATTTTTTGAAGTTTTTATCATTTTCTTTTG
>NC_041393.1:694306938-694311517 GCF_002162155.2 Triticum dicoccoides
GTTCGTGCCACGAACCGGTACTAATGCCTCAAACCCCATTAGTACCGGTTGGTGGCACGAACCGGTACTAAAGGTCTAACCTTTAGTACCGGTTGATGCCACGAACCGGTACTAATGGGCATCGCACCCTTTAGTCCCGGTTCGTGGCACCAACCGGGACTAAAGGTCCCATTTGAACCGGGACTAATGCCTGTACGGTGCCCTAGCCGCTCGAACTGGGACTAATACTCACATTAGTCCCGGTTCGTAATGCAACCGGGATTAATGCTCTTTTCTAGCCGAACCAAAGCCCTGTTTTATACTAGTGGAGCCTGCTCCTTGTTGAGAGACGTGAGTTCAGACTCACCAAAAATTCTATAAAAATATTTATTCTTGATATTTAATTATTTATTGTTTTAATAGCTAATACGTAATCATGTTTTCACATCTCATGGTACAGAATTATTTCCATGGAAGCACCATGTATTCTTTACACCTCATTTTGTGTTGTACATATTATTGCAGTGGAACCACCATATATATTGGATACACATTATTTGGATATATAAACTAATATAACAAGGCATACGCATCAATTTTTCCTAAAGTTTAATAAGAATCCATTGGGCTGGCTATGCATGTTCCTTTCCCATTTGATTAACTCCATGTATACTTGCAATGTATTAGATATAACCCGTGTTTCAAAGTAAGGTGCTTAGATTGCCATCCAGATGAAGAGGTTGTGAATTTTCAATGCTATAAATTTAAATTTTTCATGGAAGGTGCTTAGTGACTTTACAATGCATTTATTTTTTATGGGATGAGTGTCAATCTGACATTTCACAGGCCACATGTTAGGCATTCTTCTAATACTTCAGGTAATACTATTTTTACACACAACTATGTATGTATTTGAATGAAAGCAAATGCAAACTTTCTTACTTGCACAACTGGTTAATATCTCTAAATTGATGATATCCATGGTGTTCGTCGTTTGTAGTACACAGTTGCCAATGAGTGTTGACTGCAAACATAGTGTGCGTATAATGTCAGATAAATGTATTGCTAGCCAAACGAGCTACCTATTATGAATTTTTGAAACCATTTCCTTTCCTGAATATGTAGATTATTGGAAATCATTTTTTTGGATATTTTAGAGCTCGGTTTTAGGTTCTCTACATGTGCCAGATCTCCACTTGGAATGCAGTTGGTGTGCTTCCTGTTTGGAAATGTATGCTATATGTCTCTATGCTTTTACACTTGAAACATGGTAATTGTAATTGTTTAGATTATATTAAATGGATGCTATCATATTCCATATTTGTGCTAGAGATAGCTTTCTAGGAACGAAAGAATGCTTATCTTCCTGGAAGAAAAAAATTGCACATGTTAGAAATATCAAGGTGCTTCTTGCTCTGCATGAGATAATCCTTCCCACATTTTGAAAACCTTCATGTACTATCACTAGCTGGACGTATGATGCTCTTGCACAAATTGGTATCAATATTTTCTGACTCCTCACATTGATATAGAAGACTGTGATATTTAACTTTCATGTTTTGTATGACCATATATGTGCAAAATTTAATATTAATTTATTGTTAAAATAGACGGGTGCGGCAACGCGCGCCATCATTGATCTAGTATGATGTTAAGGCGAGTGCTAGGTGCCAATTGATTTGCCAACCGTCTGACCCGAGCGCTTAGCCATTGGAATGAAGCCACACAACATCTTCCTTTCTCCAATCAATGCAACAAAAATCCCTCGCGGCACTCCGACTTGCCTGGCAGCACAGTCGGTAAACCATGTGCGCACACCGCCGCATTGCCGCCAAGCCTCGCAGTAGTGCCTCTCTCCACGCAGCAGCCAGTCTCCGGCAAAATAAAAATAAAGTGGCTGGCTGCAGCGGCAACGTACGGGCCTCCATGTCACGGGCGTTAATTAAGCGGCACAGCGGCGTGGATTTGTCGGTGGCAGCAACTATGTAGGGTTGGTTTTGGCAGTGCAGGCGTGCCCCCACAGACAAAGCATGTTGGTCGGCTGCGTGCGTCTCTTGCGTCGTGCATGGCGTGCATGTTGGCGACGCGAGGGCCATCGTGTGCATGTTGGCCATCTACCTGCACGGCTGGACGCCGATGAGACGAGACGGTGGCGCCTGCTCTGCCATCCCTGGACTCGCCGTCCTCTCGCTGCTCGCATTCCCCGTCGCCGGCGACCCTCTCCCCTGCTCACCGGCGCCTTCCCCTGGCCTTGCAGGCCGCCGTTCTCTGCTCTGCACTGCACACGACCTAGACAGGACATCCTGTTCTGGCTCTCCCCACGACATCACTGATTCACTGTTCAATGCCACGAAGGATGAGCACGGCCGTCGTCGCGTGGTCATGGCGTGGAGATCTAGGCTTCGAGCGCCGTGGTGCGCAGGAATCGATCTGCAGGCTAAGCATGAAGAGCCACCGGAGTCACGAGAGCCGAGACCGCCGGCGGCCTCTACTCAAGCCCGAACACTGCACGAGATCATCCTGCCGTTCCACTTGGTGCTGCCACTGCCGCTGCTCCTGCGCCCGAGCTCAGCTATAGCTCATCTTTTTACTCCCTCTATTCCCGATGAACTGCAAGCCCGAGCAAGCAGAGTGTCAGCTGGGACACATCAATCTTTGTCAGATACCAGCTGCTTAGAGGTGTTCCTCTATGAATTAGCAGCATTCTCTACATAAATGATGGCTCGCCTGGGCTGAGGTTCATATAATCCGGTCTGGATGGGGCTTGAGATAGCTTCAACAATCGGAGACATGTTTTCAGTGTATGCACAATTGGTATCTGTTAGCTATCTTTCATTTTGCTATCGCCAAAGGAGACAACATTGTGGCTGGTGAACTGATGAAAATCTACTATTTCACACTGCAAGTGGTTTTCACAGGTGTACAAGAAGTTCTCCCCTTTTTTTAGAAATGGAGGAGGACCCCCGGCCTCCGTATCTGGACGATGCATGCAGCCACTTTATTAATTATTCACATAAGACTTTACAAAGTCATACAACGGTAAGACTAAAGCCACCGTCTAAGCAACATCTGTCGTTACTCCTATCCAGTTGATGTAGGGATGCTGATAGTCTGGGACTAATACCAAACAAAGCTCGCAACCAAGCCTAACATCTAAGACCTGAGATTCCAACCAGGACGTCTGCCGGGTATGGGGCACCCACCAGTCCGGCGCACTCCTCAACCAGGACGCCTGCCGGGTATGAGGCCGTCGCAGCCCCCTGCCACCAATCCATCTCCAGAGTTGTACTGTTGCATCTACCGTGCTAGGTCTCTCTGCCATCGACGCCACCACGACGCCAGATAGCGTCGTCCTCCTGCGCGAGTCCATCCACGTCATCAATGTGTAGGATGAAGCACCGCTCCACCAAGAAAGCCGCCCACTGGTCCCTCGATCTCGTGTACGCCTCCAAGAATGACGCCCCAAGGAGGAAACGACACCAACGCGCCGCTGTCATCCGATCTACTTGATCTAGGGTTTCCCCTGGAGGTAGCAGATAGCTATCTTGAACTTCTCCTTGGCGATGCCTTCAAGAAAGAAACGCCGCATAACAGCGGCCTTACCGCCGGCCTTGGCCAGGTTTTCACTCCACTAGTAGATAAAGGGGCTTTTGTCCCGGTTGGTAAGGCCCTTTAGTCCCGGTTTTTGAACCGGCACTAAATGGTCGTTACTAATGCCTCCCCCCTTTAGTCCCGGTTCTTAAACGAACCGGGACTAGAGGCCGCGGCCACGTGGAGCTCCACCTTTAGTCCCGGTTGGTAACACCAACCGGGACTAAAGGAAATTTTACAATTTTTTTTTGAATTTTTTATTTTCAAATTTCTGAATTATTTTAACCTCTAATCTCTAATCAGCACCCCTCATCACTGCTCAATTTATCCTCTAATCTCTAATCACCCCTCATCATTCCAAATCATCTAACTTTCCGAACGGTCACCCATCCTTCCACTCCCCCAGCCTGAGCACGCTTAACTTCCGGGTTCTATTCTCCCTCGTTTCCAAGTCTCCACTTGTTGTTTTCCTGACAATAGTAAGATGTCAATCCTATTAACCTTCAGGAATTTTGCTTGAGCATGAAGTAACACATTTCACCGTTTGAGTATGAAACTATTGTTTCAAAAAACAATAATTATTTAGTAACACTAATATTTCTTGAATAATTAGTTTGACCATTGTTTGACCATAGTTTGACCAGATTTGACCAAAATTCAAAATAACTGAAATAATTATTTAGTAACACTAACATTGTAGAATAATTAGTTTGACCACAGTTTGAAATTTTTTCGATTTTTTCCACTCTAGATCTAAAAAGGCCCGTAACTTTTTTTCTGTTAGGTTTTTGAGGATTTTGAAAATGTTTAACGGGGTTCCCCCCGTTAAATTTGGATGTAACTTTTCGAGTAGATGATTTTTCATATAAAAAACTTTTTCATCCGAGTTCGTATGCAAAAGTTATGCCCATTTTACTAAATTCTAGAGAGATTTTGCAAATAAAGTCGAAATTCATATTTGTAAATTTTCCCAACAACTAGACCATATATCACATGGGAAACTTATTTT
>NC_041393.1:694312003-694332354 GCF_002162155.2 Triticum dicoccoides
GGTTCGTGCCATGAACCGGTACTAATGCCTCAAACCCATTAGTACCGGTTCGTGGCACGAACCGGGACTAAAGGTCTAACTCTTTAGTCCCGGTTGGTGCCACAAACCGGGACTAATGGGCATCGCACCCTTTAGTCCCGGTTCGTGGCACCAACCGGGACTAAAAGGTCCAGACGAACCGGGACAAATGGCCCACGTGGCCCCTGGGCGCACGAACCGGGACTAATGCCCCCATTAGTCCCGGTTCTAGACTGAACCAAGACTAATGGGCTAACCCAGGGTGGACCAAAGCCCTCTTTTCTACTAGTAATCGGATCTGAACAGAGGACCTCCATCAAGCAACTTGTACACGAACCGCCGCCACCGCTACTGGGGACTAGATGGAGAATCCAGGCCGCCGCCGCCTGACCGGCCATGGCACCACCATGGTGCCTAGGCCGGCGTCGTCAGGCCCACCATGCCTGCCTATAGATGCTCACCAGATCCGCCGGCCCGCCGAAGCCCATCTGGGTACGGCAAGATCCGTGATCTGGGCCGCCGCTACAGGGGCTCCTCTGCCCCGGTATCGCGCCTACGCTGACGCCGCTGGGAACCCGCCGCTCCACGCCGCCGGTGCCCCGCAGTTTCATGCGTCGCCGCCGCCACCAGGGGAAGACGCAACCACCACGCGAGAGGGAAAGCCAGTAAAGTTGCATGCGGATCTGTTTGGAGCAGATCTATTCCAATAACTTGGGAGAGGGTTGGTCAATTGCCCATCACCTGGAAATGATATCTGTATGTGCTGCTATAACCAAAGGCGTATTTTTGCTACTGATTACGAAACAATGTATGGTACAAGCGACTACACAGCTGTTCCACCCATCTTTGATGTACAGTGGGTGGATCAAATTAATAATAGTGAAGTGTATGGGGATTATTATCCTCGGTGCAAACAATTTCAAAGTTCAACTACCAGGTCATCATCCTCTTCAGTTTTGATCCATTTTTGCTTAGTTTAATGCAACATTTTGGTATCTTCTTCTAGATGTGTACCACGTCCCTGGTTAGCAAAGGCTAGGTCTATAAATTCACTAAGGACAAGTTTTGCTTTAGCAGCCATCGCACTAGCAACCTGAAACAGTGTGTTGGGGTAAGAGAAAGCACCATTGGATATACATTTCTTTTGAAAATGGAGGCATGCCCCTGCCTCTGCATCATGATGATGCATGCGGCCCTTTTATTAATAATCCAAAAAGGTGACATCAAAAAGGTCTTACAACTCGCAAATGGAGCGAAACAAAGTAAAGAAACAACAAAAAGTACTGGCGGACAATAACAACCGATACGGTAATAAGATGGATAAGCTCCCTAGACTCCTATCCTGTTATGCGGGCGTCATCCGAACCGGTTGAAGATAACCCGAGCTACCATCTCCCATTGGTTGCACCCAGTAACCAAAGGCTCCCTGGAGTCCATAGGAGTGAGTAAGGACCACGTACGGATCCAGGTTGTAACTCTGAAAATAATCCGCAAAAAAGTTAAGTTGTGTTGTCTGTTAAAAATCATATCATTCCTGCAGTTCCATATAGCCCATAATAGCGCACATATTCCAATCCGAATACGAGCTGCAGTAGTATGTTCAACCCCAGCTAACCACGTCCCAAACAAGAAAGCTATATGAATCGTTCTCTAAAGCAACTTGGCAAGTGGGCAATCAAGAAATAAATGTTGTATTGTTTCATCATGCGCACAGAAACAACACCGTGAATTGCCTACCCGGCCATCGCCTCTTAATTAAGTTGTCCTTTGTGAGTATCACTTGCTTGTGGACAAACCACATGAAAATTTTAATACGCAAAGGAACCTTAACCTTCCATATGTGTAGTGACCTTGAGAGGGGGCCAGAATTAATCAAATCCGTATAAAAAGATTTCACCGTAAACATCCCATTTTTAGTTAACTTCCATTGTGTTGAGTCCGATAGGTCGGAGAGTTGAACATCTATCAATCTCCGAACCAGGTGCATCCAGGCGGTCCATCTCTCACCTGCTAACGCACGTCTGAACTGGATGTTCAAGGGAATAGTTTGAAGGAGGATGCATATATAATCCTCCTTACGTTGCACAATATTATAGAGGGTTGGATATTGTACAGCTAGAGGCGCCTCGCCTAACCATGTATCCTTCCAAAATCTTGTTGACATACCGTTGCCTACCAAGAATTTGACCCTACGAAAGAACATGTCCTTCGTTCTCATAAGTCCCTTCTAGAACGGCTAGTCAGTTGGTCCCATGGTAACCTGAGCTAGTGTTTTCGAGTGCAAATACTTATTGCGCAGGATTTGAGACCAAATGCCCTCCGACTCTGTCTCTAACCTGTACAACCATTTGCTCATAAGGCATTTATTCTTAAATTTCTAAGTTCTCAATACCGAGACCCCCTTGGTCTTTAGGTCGGCAAAGGATATCCCATCACGCGAGACGGTATTTCCTCTTGGCCTCATCAGACTGCCAAAAGAAACGGGATCCAAAGAAATAAAGTCGCCTTTGGACCCCTTTTGGAATTTCGAAAAACGAAAGTAGAAACATCGGCATACTAGTCAATACGGAGTTGATCAAAACTAGCCAACCTCCATATGACATCAGCTTGCCCTTCTAGCAGCTGAGTTTTTTTTTCAGTTTGTTCTTGAATACATTTCCATTCTTTGTTGGATAACTTACGTTGATGAATCGGGATTCCCAAGTAACTATATGGTAAAGCACCTAATTCACATCTTAACAACTGTCTGTAAGTGTGTTCTTCGTCTTTCGCCTTCCCAAAACAAAACACCTCGCTCTTATGAAAATTAATTTTTAAGCCAGACAATTGTTCAAATAGACACAAGATATGTTTCATGTTACGTGCTTTAGCCATGTCATGCTCCATGAATAGAATAGTGTCATCAGCATATTGTAGAATGGACACCCCTCCATCAACTAGATGAGGAACTAGACGCTCTACATGGCCACGCTGCTTGGCCCTGCCAATAATGACGGCCAACATATCGGCCACAATATTAAACAGAAGAGGTGACATGGAATCCCCTTGTCTCAACCCCTTATGCGTCTGAAAATAGTGACCGATATCATCATTCACCTTAATTCCAACACTACCCTTCTGGATGTGAGTATCCACTTGCACTACTAGAAAAGGGGGTATTGGTCTAGGCCGGGTCAGCCCATTAGTCCCGGTTCAATCCAGAACCAGGACCAATGGGGGCATTGGACCCGGTTCGTGAGCCCTGGGGGGCGGCCGGGCCACGTGGGCCATTGGTCCCGGTTCGTATGGACATTTTGGTCCCGGTTGGTGGGACGAACCGAGACCAATGTGCCTTGGTCCTGGCCCACCACCATTAGTCCCGGTTGGTGGCCTGAACCGGGACCAAAGGCTTCCCATTAGTCCCGGTTCAAGCCACGAACCGGGACCAATTAATTGCCTATATATACGCCCGCGAGCAGAGCACTCTTAGTGCTATGTTTTTCGTGACCGGCGAGGAGAGAGCTTTGTGGTGCTCTAGCTCACCTCCTATGCACACGAGGTGTTCGATGGAATGCCCGAACCACACTACTTAAGCTTTCTCCTCTCCAAGCTTGATCTCCAAGCTCCATTTTCCTCAATATTTGTCTAGGTTTAGCGGTCCGTCACGTCCCGTCCCCATCTTCACCGCCGTCGATCGCCCGCGCCGATCTCGTCGCCGGCACCACCATGGTGAGCCTCTTGTTCTTATCTTCTTTCTGAAAGGAAAAAAATCTTACTTGTATGTTTTTATATATAGATACTTGTATAATTTTCTTACTTTTATTATTGCATCTTATATAGTGCGATGGTTTTGGTATCCGCCCCCGTCGGCCCTCGTCCTGTCTATGATTCGGATGTGGTATATATTATCTTTTCATAACTATTGGTTCATCTATTGTTTATGACAATTATGCCGACCAACGTGACATATATTTTATTTATCTAGGAGGTTGTTGAACCGGAAATTCCAACTGACCCTATTGTCGAGAGGTTAAATTTAGTTGAAGAAGAAAACAATTTATTGAAGGAAAAAATTAGAAAAATTGAGGAGGAGAAGATGATATTGGAGTTGCATGTTGCGGATGTCGTGGATGATCACAAGATCAAGATGGATGCAATGCGCTTGAAGATTAGAAAGATTAGAAAATATGCCATTCATACCAAGGCTTGGTATCATTATGCCGTTGGATCAGTTGTTACATTGGTTGAGATTATGATCGCGTTTGTTTTCGCATTGAAATGTTTTACATAGTTTCAATGTATGGTTTAATTAACTTAGATGCTCTGCAGAGCTTTATGTTGTTAGATGAGAACTATGTATGTACTTTGGTTTTAATGTGATGATGAACTTCTATTAATTTGGTCACTTAATTATCTATTCATGATGTTCTGTAATGATTTTTGACACACTTAATTATATATAATGCACGCAGATGAACTGGCAATGGATGTACGGTTCAAGACACACCTCCGAGTACATTAAGGGCGTGCATGAATTTCTCGAAGTGGCTGAGGCAAACAAGCAAAATGGTTTTATGTGTTGTCCATGCCCTATATGTGGGAATACGAAGTCTTACTCTGACCAGAAAATCCTTCACACCCACCTGCTTTACAAGGGTTTCATGCCACACTATAATGTTTGGATGAGGCACGGAGAAATAGGGGTTATGATGGAAGACGGCGAAGAAGAAAAGTGCGATGACAACTATGTGCCCCCTGAATACGGTGATGCTACTGAAGATCAAGAGGAACCAGACGATGTGCACGATGATGCTGCAACAGGCGAAGCTGCTGAAGATCAAGAGGAACCAGACGATGTGCCCGGTGATGATGATCTCCGCCGGGTCATTGTCGATGCAAGGACGCAATGCGAAAGTCAAAAGGAGAAGCTGAAGTTTGATCGCATGTTAGAGGACCACAAAAAAGGGTTGTACCCCAATTGCGAAGATGGCAACACAAAGCTCGGTACCGTACTGGAATTGCTGCAATGGAAGGCAGAGAATGTTGTGCCTGACAAAGGATTTGAGAAGCTACTGAAAATATTGAAGAAGAAGCTTCCAAAGGTGCAGCAAAGAAGGTCGTATGCCCTCTAGAATTGGAGGTGCAGAAGATACATGCATGCCCTAATGAATGCATCCTCTACCGCGGTGCGTACAAGGATCTGAACGCATGCCCGGTATGAGGTGCATTACGGTATAAGATCAGACGAGATGACCATGGTGATGTTGATGGTGAGCCCCCCAGAAAGAGGGTTCCTGCAAAGGTGATGTGGTATGCTCCTATAATACCACGGTTGAAACGTCTGTTCAGAAACGGAGAGCATGCCAAGTTGATGCGATGGCACAGTGAGGACCGTAAGAAAGACGGGAAGTTGAGAGCACCCGCTGACGGGTCACAGTGGAGAAAAATCGAGAGAAAGTACTGGGATGAGTTTGCAATTGACCCAAGGAACGTATGGTTTGCTTTAAGTGCGGATGGCATTAATCCTTTCGGGGAGCAGAGCAGCAATCACAGCACCTGGCCCGTGACTCTATGTATGTATAACCTTCCTCCTTGGATGTGCATGAAGCGGAAGTTCATTATGATGCCAGTTCTCATCCAAGGCCCTAAGCAACCCGGCAACGACATTGATGTGTACCTAAGGCCATTAGTTGAAGAAATTTTATAGCTGTGGAATGGAAACGGTGTACGTACGTGGGATGAGCACAAACAGGAGGAATTTCACCTAAAGGCGTTGCTGTTCGTGACCATCAACGATTGGCCCGCTCTCAGTAACCTTTCAGGACAGACAAACAAGGGATACCACGCATGCACGCATTGTTTACTTGACACCGATAGTATATACCTGGGAAGCTGCAGGAAGAATGTGTACCTAGGCCATCGTCGATTTCTTCCGACCAACCATCAATGTCGAAAGAAAGGGAAGCATTTCAAAGGCGAGGCACATCACCGGAGGAAGCCCGCCATACGTACCGGTGATCACGTACTTGCTATGGTCAATGATTTACACGTAATCTTTGGAAAGCGTCCCGGCGGACTAGCTGTTTCGAGTGACGCTGGGGGACACGCACCCATGTGGAAGAAGAAATCTATATTTTGGGACCGACCCTACTAGAAAGACCTAGAGGTCATCTCTTCGATCAACGTGATGCACGTGACGAAGAACCTTTGTGTGAACCTGCTAGGATTCTTGGGCGTGTATGGGAAGACAAACGATACAGCTGAGGCACGGGAGGACCTACAACGTTCGCACAAAAAAGACGGCATGCCTCCAAAGCAGTATGAAGGTCCTGCCAGCTATGCTCTTACCAAAGAAGAGAAAGGAATCTTCTTTGAATGCCTGCTTAGTATGAAGGTCCCGACTTGCTTCTCGTTGAATATAAAACGAATAATAAATATGTCAGAGAAAAAGTTTCAGAACCTAAAGTCTCATGTCTGTCACGTGATTATGACGCAACTGCTTCCGGTTGCATTGAGGGGGCTTCTACCGGAAAACGTCCGATTAGCCATTGTGAAGCTACGTGCATTTCTCAATGCAATCTCTCAAAAGGTGATCGATCCAGAAATCATACCAAGGCTAAGGAGTGATGTGGTGCAATGTCTTGTCAGTTTCGAGCTGGTGTTCCCACCATCCTTCTTCAATATCATGACGCACGTCCTAGTTCATCTAGTTGACGAGATTGTCATTCTGGGCCCCGTATTTCTACACAATATGTACCCCTTTGAGAGGTTCATGGGAGTCCTAAAGAAATATGTCCGTAACCGCGCTAGGCCAGAAGGAAGCATCTCCATGGGCCATCAAACAGAGGATGTCATCGGGTTTTGTGTTGACTTCATTCCTAGCCTTAAGAAGATAGGTCTCCCTCAATCGTGGTATGAGGGGAGACTGACTGGAAAAGGCACGCTTGGAAGGGACTCAATAATATGCAGGGACGGATATTCTTGGTCTCAAGCACGCTACACAGTTCTACAGAACTCTACCTTGGTGACCCTGTATGTCGATGAACACAAGAACAGTCTGCGCTCCAAACACCCGGAGCAGTGCGACGACTGGATTACATGTGAACACATCAGGACTTTCAGCAGTTGGTTGGAAGCACGTCTCAGAGGTGACAACACTGTTTGTTATGAGCTGTACTTGTTGTCCAGGGGACCATCTTCGACTATTACGATTTGGAAAGGATACGAGATAAATGGGAATACATTTTACACGATTGACCAAGATCAAAAGAGCACCAACCAGAACAGCGGTGTCCGCTTTGATGCAACAACCGAGAGGGGAAAGGACACCTATTATGGTTACATAGTGGACATATGGGAACTTGACTACGGACATGATTTTAAGGTCCCTTTGTTTAAGTGCAAATGGGTCAATCTGTCAGGAGGCGGGGAACAGGTAGACCCACAATACGGAATGACAACAGTGAATGTGAAAAATCTTGGGTACACTGACGAACTGTTCGTCCTAGCCAATGATGTGGCACAGATTATCTATGTGAAGGACATGTCTACCAGACCGAGAAAAAGAAAAGATAAGGAAGCGAATACATCATAAGATGAGCCAAAGCGCCACATAGTTCTTTCAGGAAAAAGGGACATCATGGGAGTGGAGGGCAAGACAGACATATCTGAAGATTATGAAAAGTTTCATGAAATTCCTCCCTTCAAAGTCAAGGCTGACCCCAGCATCCTGATAAGCGTTGAAGATTATCCATGGTTACGGCACAATAAGCAAATGACACAAGTGAAGAAAAAGTGAAGACTTTCTCCCACAACTATTATGATGATACCATGCCAACTTTGTAACACACGAGTATGATACCATTGTCCATTTTGTACATGCACATGCTATGTGGGTGAATTTATGATACCATGCCAACTTTCAACTTTTTCATAGTTCATTTGAAATGCTTTAATGCCTTATGGTTCAGCCCTCGTAATAATTAAAAATAGCAACAATAAGTATTTTGTTGTAAGTAGAAAAAAAATAAAAAAAATAAAGCAAGAAAGAAACAAAAAAACAAAAAAAGTGTTTTCAAATTTGAAAACTAATGGCACTAACAGAAAGTTTATAATTTTTCTAAAACTAAAAGCAAAAAGAATTAAAAAATACAGCAAAAAACAAAAGAAAATAAATAATGCAGAAAACAAAACAAAAAAACTAAAAAATAATTAAAAATAGCAACAATAAGTATTTTGTTGTAAGTAGAAACAAAATAAAATAAATAAAACAAGAAAGAAAAAAAATGCCTCCTACTGGGCCCCCATGGCCTGAATACGACTAGAAACCCTACCATGGGCCAGGATTCAGGCCCGTAGTAGGCCCAACAGGCTCATCAGGCAAAGCAGTAGCAAATAGGCCCGCAAGCCTACGGTGGAGAGGAGCTTGAGAGGGGTGCTGCAGTGGGGCTTATAAACCACTGCGCGCCCCTCTCAACTAGCGAGGTGGGACTAAACTTTGGCCCTGACGCGGGTAGCACAGGGTCCTTTGGTCCCGGTTGGTGGTACCAACCGGGACTAAAGGGGGGGCATTAGTCCCGGTTGGTGCCACCAACCGGGACCAAAGGTCGCCGCTTCCCGCCCGTTGGGCTACTGAAAAGAGGCCTTTGGTCCCGGTTGGTTGTACCAACCGGGACTAAAGGGGGCATTAGTCCCGGTTGGAGTCACGAACCGGGTCCAATGCCCTTGCTATATATACATCACTTAGGAAAATTTGACGAACATATCGCAAGTTGCCCCCGGCCCACCCGACGACGCCGAGCTCATCGACGCCGCCAGGCTGCCCAGATCGACGCCGTCCACGCGCCCCCGTCGTCGCTCCTGACCTGTCGCCGCCAGGCGCTGCCCAGACGCCGCCCATCGGCAGCCCCCGCCAACGCCGTCGTCATCGCCCGCGCCCGTCGTCGCCGTCACCGTCACCGTCGTCGCCGGCCACGCCCCTGCCCCGGCCCGCCGTGGTCGTCGCCGACGCCCTCGCCGCCGCCGCCGTCGCCCTCACCGGCCGCCCCCGTTGTGAGCCGCCACCGTCAAGGCTCTGCATGTTCAGTGCTTTTTTTCATACATACATGTGTATTTTTTTGTTCATTGCATTTTTTTCATATATATAATTAATGTATATATGTATGTGGTAGCTATATGATGAATGGATGTGGCTATATGTATGGATGAATATAATGTTCTTAGCATTTTTTTGTTTATATATGTTTTTTGATATATGTATTAATTTTTTATTTAGGTTGTTAGTAGATATCGATTTTAGGTTAGTGCATTTTAATTAGGTTAGTGTAGAGGAAAAA
Source organism: Triticum dicoccoides (assembly GCF_002162155.2). Lineage (NCBI taxonomy): Eukaryota > Viridiplantae > Streptophyta > Magnoliopsida > Poales > Poaceae > Triticum > Triticum dicoccoides. The sequence continues at coordinate 694,321,336 of NC_041393.1, forward strand.
GTAAAATAAGGAAAAGGAAGAAAAGAGGAATAAGGAAGAAGGAAGAAGAAGAAGAAAAAGAATGAGAGGAAAAAGGAAAACAAGAAGAGGAAGAAAAGAGAAGAAGAGGAGAGGAAAAGAAGAAGAGAAATAAATAAGAAGAAGAAAAAAGAAGAAAAAGAAGAGGAGAAGAAGAAAAAATAGAAAAAAAATCTATTTTTTCTTCTTGTCCTCTATTCCTTTCTTCTTCTTCTTCTTCCTTCTCTTCCTTCTTCCTCTTTTCTTCCTTTTCCTTAATTATTTTCCTTTCTCAAGGGAGAAGAAGAAAAGGAAGAGGAGAAGAAGAAAGCAAGGAATAGAGGAGAAATAAATAAGAAGAACAAAAAAGAAGAAAAGGAAGAGGAGAAGAAGAAAGGAATAGAGGAGAAGAAGAAAAATAGAAAAAATTCTATTTTTCTTCTTCTCCTCTATTCCTTTCTTCTTCTCCTCTTTTTTTTCTTCTTTTTTTTCTTTGATCTTCTCCTCTATTCCTTTCTTCTTCTCCTCTTTTTATCTCTTCTTCGTTTTCTTATGTTTTATCGGGTCTGTCGCCGTCAGGCTGCTCGCCTTCGCCCTCGCCGCCCCCTCGAGATAACTTCGACTTGAGGGGCGGTCGATATATATACCCCCTCTCGACCGTGATAACCTATACAATGGCAGCACCCCCTCAGCCCTCTCGCTCGACCAAAACTCTCGAGGCCACCCAAATTTACCAAGTTAAAAGAGCGTTGTCGTCGAGGCCACCCCAAACCCTTGAAGCGTTGTGTCGAGGCAATCCCAAACCCTAGAGAAGCAGCGTCGAGGCCACGCTAACATGATTCCTTATTGTGATTAGCTAGCTAGTTCTACGTTTGCCACTAATATATATCCATCTGTACCATGTTTGAATAATAATTGACATGTTGTAAATATTTGCAAAAACTATGGAGCACTACCAAGACGAAGCAACAGAAGCGATGTTGGGGGAGATGATCGCAGAAGGAACTGATGTTGTTGCGTCATTTTTCATCGACGTCGTTGGTGAGGAAGGACTTGGTGAAGGAGAGGGCTATATTCATGATGGCTTCGGCCCATTAATGCCGGTACAAGAAGAGGGCTATCTTCATGATGGCTCCGGTGATGACCCAATGGAGGTACAAGAAGGAGACCGTGCTGACTGCTCCGGTGACCGAACCGAGTCCGGCCAGGTATATATATATATTAGTTAAGCCCGTGCTGACTAGTTAATTGATGCATTCATTGTTTTGGTATATGTACACATATTAATTACTCTCGTCTTTCTTCCTTTTAATTTCTAGCCCTCCGGATCGAGCACAACTTCGGTAAGGAGACGAGGCCCGAAGAAAAAGTTGAGCTCAGATGAAAGGTTTGATATCATAGAAATCGCGCCTGACGGCGAACCGATTGAACCCATCCGGACAAAGAACGCATTTTCTGCTCAGTGCGGGGTTCTTGTTAGGGACAAGATCCCGATCAGCATCCAGCAATGGTATACACCTAAGGACGACCCTGAGGTGTCTTATGTCAATGATATGCAGAAAGAAGATCTTTGGACTCAGCTGAAGGCCAATTTCACCCTACCGCCAGAGGAGGATCCGGAGAAGCCAGCTAAAGAGCAATTAATCAAGTCTTGTGCTCTTAAGAAGATGGCAACCCTATTCAGGAGGTGGAGGAAAGAGTTGAACCATTTTGTCGAAAAAAAGACACCAGAATTCATTGGCAAATATGAGAAGATCAAAGATCACTGGCCCGCATTTGTGGCCCACAAGACATCGGAAAAGAGTAAGAAGATGTCGGCGACTAACAAGAAAAATGCTGCGAAGAAGAAGCTTCACCATCGCACGGGGTCAGGTGGCTACCTCAAAGCCCGACCTAAGTGGTCCAAAGCTGAGAATGATCTGCTTGAAAAAGGGATCGAATCAGAGACAATGATATGGCCAGACCGTTGCCGGACTTGGTTCTTCGGGGCTGGCGGAACCTTGGACCCTGTATCAGGGATGTGCTGTTGGACGGACGAGCAACTGGAAATACCAGTCAAGAACCTTCAGAAGTATATCAATGCAGCGCAGAAAGGGACATTTGTACCAGATAGGGAGAAGGACGAGCTCACAATGGCCCTTGGGAATCCTGAGCACCCTGGACGGACACGAGGCATGCTAGGCTCCATTCCGTGGAAGGTTGGTTTTCCGGACGCAGGGGGTTACAAAACCCACGAGAGGAGGAAGAAACTGGAGCAGGCCCAACTGCAGGCGCTGCACGAAAGGGTAATGGGGCTAGAGGAACGAGAAGAGAAACGAGAAGCAGCAGATCGCAGCAAACGACCTGCCGAAGCTTCCCCCGAAGCTACCCCACCATCTCAGCGGAGAAGCAGCGTGGCTTCCACCGAGCTACTTCAGCCGGAGCATGTCTTGACGGCTCCTGCCAGCTATCCCGTGGATGCTATCACGGAGTCTCAACATTGCCACATTATGGCGCGATGGATGAATTTGAAGGTCAAGGCGGCTGATGGCTCTGTTTATCCTACTGGATCCGGAGCAACTTATCACTGCCGGCCGATTCCAGAAGGATATGCTAAGGTGATGGTGGATGAAATAACAGAGGGACTTGAGGACCTCGTGCTTGACCACCCTACCGGTGAAGGGGAGACTAGGCTGGGTTCTGCTCTGAAGACTCCATGCCTATGGCGGAAGGAGCTCATCAACCTTCCGAACTGGACGCCTCCGCCTCCTCCTCCTCCTCCGGCGAGTCAGGGCACTCCGCCTCCTCCACCGCCTCCTCCTCCGGCGAGTGACGATCAGGGCACGTGTGGCGTCACTCCGCCTCCTTCTCCGGCGCGTGGCGGCACTCCGCCTCCTTCTTCGCCTACGCCGGCGCTCCCGAGCAGCCAACAGCCTCCTCCTTCTCCGCCTCGCCAGCAAGGGAGGAAGAGACCCGCCGCCGCCCCGGCTGCTCCGGCGTGTCGTACTCCTTCTCCTCCGCCTCGTAAGCAAGCACGAAAGAAGACAGACGCCGCAGCCGCTCCGTCTGCTCCGGCGTCTAGCAGCACAACCAGAGGCGGGAGGCAATACAGATATGGTCCACCTCTCAAGCCTCTAGAGAAGTTACCGTACGAGAGGACCAAGGAGGAAAACGATAGGATTGTGCGGACCCACGTGAAGGAGTTCTTTGAAGGGGTGAAAGCAAAGAGACATCCACCTCCGGAGGAGAAGGTAGATCCGGTGAAAGCAAAGCGCACTATCGATGCCCTGAGGAAACCACCAAAGTCTCCGCCGAGAACCAACTATGAGTGCATTACTGAACAGACATATCTCCAAGCCCAGCGGTCGGGAACTACTGTTAGTGCTAAAAGGTTAAAAGAATGAGCAAAGGGGAAAAAATTGCCTAGCTCGGTGAACAAGCACAACAATCGTGCCCCCCGTCAATGTGTCTAATGCTCCGGGGACGGTGGCCGGTTATGTCAATCTTGGATATTACCTGCCTGACGATCAACTTCCTGATTTCTTGGAGGTGGACGAACACAGATACGAGTACGGGAAGCCTCTCGTCAAAGATGAAAAATCTCTGACAACAATGATGCGAAGATTCCATAACTGGTACATGGAAACCTGCAGAGAGTCTGGGGGTACAAATGCTTTGTATCTGAATATTAAAGAGGAGCACGACCTCGTTGCAAATGATCTGTTGACTGTTCCATTTGATGAGTTCTTCGCGTTCTTCAATCAAAAGGCCCTCGATAAACTAATGGTCTTTTGCTACTTTCTGTAAGTACTATTTCTGTCATTAAGTCTCTATATATAGCTCGGCTCTTTCATTTCATGTATTTATAATTAATTATCCTCAATATATTATGCAGATTGAAGATCGTCGAGTGCAAAAAAACAAGAAATTTATGATATTGGGTTCATTAACACAAATATCATAGATGAATTTCTGGTTAAAAAGGACGTCAAAGAGGCCGAGGACAACTTGCTACGATCGTTGATCAAAAATCAAAACAAAGATACCATACTCTTTCCTTACAACGGCAAGTGAGTGTTACTGTCGTGTGCATATTCGGTTTCCCTTATTACTCGAGCGAGGTTATAGTAATGTAATTGATGAGTTATGCATGCGTGCGCAGGTACCACTATATTCTTCTGGAAATTAAGCTTGAGCGTGGACTAGTAACCGTCTTAGACTCAAGACGGAAAGATCCCAAAACCTATGCAGACATGACTGAAATGCTCAGCAAGTAAGTTCAATCGATCATTATCGCACCATATCGGCAACTTTTTGTTCATTTCCTGATATCTCAAGTAATAATAATTATTTTCTTTGTCTTGCAGGGTTTGGAAACAGTTCACCGCAGAAGCTCCGGGACTGCCGAAGGAGCTGCGATATACATACCCGAAAGTAAGTACTACTGGCTAGCTAGTGGCGCGCATCTCCCGTTGATTCTATAGCTATACTTTCATCAATGCCATTTATAATGCTTCATTATCAGTTTGATTGACCTCTATTTCTCGTAAAGTGCTTGTGGCAGGAAGAAGGGAATGATTTCTGTGGATACTACGTGTGCGAGTTCATCCACACCGCGACTTTGAAAAACAAGCGGGGCTACTCTCAAAGACAATATGAAGTGCGTAAGCAATAATATTCACAATTTCATTTTATTACACCATCATTTCTGTTGAGTTTCATTCATATATATGTATTAATTAACCTCCTTCTTCAAATTAGACGTGGCAGATGCGGAATGAACTCCTAGAACCAGATCGCATGAAAGCAATTCAAGAGGAATTGGCGGGATTCTTTCTTGACCACGTCATCAATAAAGCCGGAGAATACCATGTGCAAATTGATTTCAATTGCTAGGGGTCTGTAATTAAGAGATCTTATACATATTGTACATGTATGTAGCCAGTAGCGTCGGATACATGATATACAAAAACTTGTTGTTCGGCCAATCTCTCGGAGAAGGAGAGGTTGATCGATCAGTATGCATGACGAATTTATGTACTCAATGGTTCTCTCGATCACTTATGTATATATAGTACGTAGCATCGACCAAGCATGGACATAAGAGAGGACACTTCTCTCTATTAATTAGCTAGCTAACACAATATATGAAACACCTAAATTAACCCCCCAAAACCCCCAACCCCCCCCCCCTTCTTTCAAAAAAAAAACAAAAACCCCAGCCACTGGAATGCTGACGCGTGGATGCCTTTTGGTCCCGGTTGGAGCCACCAACCGGGACCAAAGGCCCCCTGACTGGGCTCGGCGCACAGGGCCACGTGGAGGCACATTGGTCCCGGTTCGTGTTTGAACCGGGACTAATGGGTGGAGGTATTAGTAACGACCCATTAGTCCCGGTTCATGAACCGGGACTAAAGGCACTTACGAACCGGGACTATTAGGTGTTTTTCTACTAGTGTTGGTTCCTCCAGGTTTCACTAAAACCATTTTACTTTATCGTAAGCCTTCTCGAAATCCACTTTGAAGATAACCCCATCCAGTTTCTTCGAGTGAATCTCATGAAGCATTTCATGTAGGAAGACCACCCCTTCGAGTATATGTCGTCCCGACATAAACACTATCTGGCTTGGTTGAACCACTGAGTGAGCAATTTGTGTCAGTCTATTGGTTCCCACCTTTGTGAAAATCTTGAAACTCACATTTACCAGACCACTACTAGGGAAAAGCCTAGCAACAGCGCGGGTTCTAGGTATATCAGTAGCGAGTGGGGCGGTGCTACTAATAAGGCGCTACAGCGAACTCGTAGCAGCAGCGTGTGCGCGCCCGCGCTACTGATATACAAGTGTAGCAGCAGCGTTCTTACCCGGAGCTTGCTACTGCTAATAGCTATAGCGCGCTTCCCCAGTGCGCGCTACTGATACTATCACGCTGCTGCTAACTTTTCTCCACTCGCTACTGCTAATTTTAGTAGTTTTTGTTTTTTTTTCTTCTGCATATTTGTTTTATATTTGAATAGGCTTTATAGAAGAATCTTTAGCACATAAAAATGTCATCATGATACACATACAAATGCCTGCGAGACCAGAAATGTAATCATAGCATATACATACAAATAGTCTCATCATAATCATCATCCAACACAAAGTGGTATCTTGTCATCATCTCGAAAATAGCGATACATGCAAGTCTCGAATACTTGCAACTACAACGTCATCCATCTAAACAAAGGTATACGCGAGAAGAGCTATCACTATGAGTGAGAGCGGAACTATGCACTACATGAGGTGGCGGTTACAAGTCCTCTCTCGCGCTAGCGTGAACCTCAAGTAACTAGCTTCTCCTTCTTGTCTACTTTTGAAGCCTTTATGGCTGGCACCCGAGAACCCATTCACTTGCGCCTGGCACTCATGCCACTCGTTGTACACCCCCGGAACCTTCCCTTTGTACACGACATAGCACTTCCATCTCGCCATCAAGAAACTAGGTACCTGTTAGAGATGCATCTTCATGAAGAGGATGTACAATCATATGCAACAAAATATACAAGAGCAACACGAAAAAGAAAGGGTTAGCAACTAGATGCAACATACAGTACACAAACTAATTAACTAGAGGTACACAGGTCATCGTACGCAAACTAACAAAATAGCGTTACGCAAGTTTGGCAGGGACCGTGGACATCACAAAGTTTCATCGGTACAAAAGTATACAAGTTGAACCGACACATATCATCATCATCGGCATCATAAATCACTAGAAGTTCCATCCTTCCATATCATCGAGGATGGACCCTAGCTTCTTGAACGACGTGAGGTCTAGACATTGCATGCATATGCGAGTTCGGACGTCAGCTCGCGATATAGGGCCGTGGTGGAACATCCCCTTCTCATGGATGACTTCTTTCATGATGATCATCGCAATGTCCCTTTGGATGCGAAAGAAGTCATCTCTAAGTTTAAAATCCGCTTCTCCATGAGATTCTAGCCACTTTTGGAGATGATCATCATTTCTTCTTGTCATGCGAAGCTTTTGGTGATCCTTGTTGAACTGAATCATGAGATGGACGATGTAGAATCCATCCTTCTTGCTTGGTTTTGGGACATGGATGTAGGAGAAGTTAGTTTTATGCGCGAAACCCATCTTCTTGTTCCTTTGTTTCCTGATCTGCATGTGGCCACCTCTAATGCTGAAGCCCTGGAGAGCATCATCTAGAATATTCATTATGTGGGTGTAGTCCTTTTTCTCGTAGTCTCTGGAAGGGTCAAAATACATGGTGTGGGCGACTTGCGGGTAAAGAATGATAAGGACGGCACGCCCGTTGCTGCGGGGAAAAGGCACCTCAAATTATTCTCCATATGAGCGAGAAGGAATGATTGAAATGTACGAAAGGGTTGTCCATAACTGACTTACTTTGGATGATAAGGCACGAGGACAATTTCCTGGTCCTTATTTTGTACCATGAAGTTTTGGAGGTAGTCCCTAGAAGTTTCACGCTCAAAGTCGCCGAGACTCAAGAAAGACTCGTGCATGTAGTACGGATCCGCCACATAGATTTGCGAGACTTCTTCACTCTTCATGATGGAGCTCATATGTAGCGCAAAAAGGCGGACGATTGTAAAATCGAGCCGCCTTGTCAGAAACATCTCAAAGATATGGTCAAACCGCAGGAAAAACACCTCTGTGGGCCATGTGTCGATGTAGCACTTCCCCTGAGGCACACGAGCCGCATATGTCGGATATCTTGGATCCTTTGAGGCTAGGAGGCTTTTCTCAGTCGACAGCACATGGTCGTGCAGTCTCCTGAGATCCCCTGATAGTGCCTCCAGCGGTTTCGGCGGTAGCATCGGCTCGCCCGTGAGATGGAACATGGCCGCACCTTTCATGGGTACACGCTCTTCAGAATCCATCGTCTGACTATTATGTGCTCTGGCTTGTATGAAGGCAGTTATCTTCCCCGATCTCTTCCTCTCCTTTTTCTTGGGCACACCTTCCAGACCCTTCCTTAACCCCTACCCCAGGGTTCCCGGGCTAAGCACTGTACGACCGCCGGCTAGTTGAGCCTGTGTTGAGGCGGCATCTTCAGGCGTGTCCTGTGAGGAATTCATGAAGAGAGACCTTTTGCAATCCTTCCAACGACCTTCCTGCCCGGGCATATCATCCATATCCTCATTAGCATGCTCATAGCCCGATTCGTCAAATGGTTGACTCATCATATCTATGTCACAGTCATATGCGTTTGTATTGAGGAAACCCATAGGGTCGACCTCCGTCTCATCATCCATTCTCTGTTCTACAGGACTGATTACATTAGCCAGTACTATTGCACCCCCTTCATCACGTCGTCCGCGCTCTCACCCGGCACTACAGGAGCTGGTAATTATGTAGGCAGGGTGGTGGTCCCCGCACATGCTTGTTGATGTGTGGTTATTGGTGTGCTCTCGGCCGGCTCCAGACGAATAAGATTCTTCGGCCACAACAGCACCCAACCCTTGCAGCTTCCAATCTGCGGTGGGGTCTCGTCATCCTCTCCCACATGATGTACTGGAGGAGGCAAAGCCTCGTGCCCCGAGTTCACACTGGACAAGCTAACCCTGAAGTGCCCAGCGGGGATCGGCTGGTTGTGGAACATTGGTTTCAAGGGGTTCAATATCATCCCCTTTCCCATGTCCACCTTCTGTCCTTTGATCAAGTAGAGTATGGTGCACGGGGTTTCTTCGCCCTGCAAACACATATGTCTGTGGTGTAAAACATCCGAAAGGCAATGAAAATGGAATATTATATATATATATATATATATATATATATATATATATATATATATATATATATATATATGTTGGTGTGACATGTAATTACCGTGACAACGTCGAGCTCAACCAAAGACGAAGGCTCACAGCGCACGCCAGAGACGGAGGACGGGCTGCTATGAGTGGGAGCGACTGCGAGAGGAGGCCCGGTTGCGTGAGCAAGTTATGGTGCGGTGTTGTTGTTGTTCATGGAGTTTCTCCCGACGAAACTTGGCATCGGGAAATCATGTACCGTCTTGTCTGGATTTTCTTTCGTCCCGTTGATGATAGCTGGAACCAAGTTAGTAGCAAAATTATTTCTGCAGGCAGTTACAGCTGCATTGACTGCCTGTTGTAGCAACTCATTTTTCTCCTCGACTGTTTTTTCCGCATCCTCAGCTGCTTTTTACTCGACCGCAAGCTTCACCTTCGCGTTGATGTCCGCCTGACTAAACTTCTTTTTCTGCTTCTTGGCCTAGAGGCCCTCCTTGTAAAACACCTTCCACGTGGCGCCGTCTCCAGCGCCGTGCACATGACCATATTGCGGCCGCTGTCCCAAAGGGAGTCCCTTAAGTTCGTTCAAGGCCCGGTTGAGAGGGGTGTCCCACTTGGGCCTCATTGGAGAAGTAGGTCTTTTGGCTGCAAGCTGGTGTTGCTTCTCCTGCAGAAGGAGCGTGAACCGTTTAGGATTGTGTAGTCGACTAGATATGGAGCTAAATGTAAGGTGCTAAAAGAATAATTACCAGTAGTCTAATCAATTTCCTCGTGATCTGTTCCGTGTAAAAAACCTTGTTTTCCTTGTCCCACTTGTAGCGGGCCCTAATGAAGTCACGCTCCAAGGGGTTGGTGAACTTCGCGAAGGGGTCTGGGAGACCCGCGGCTTCACGTTCCGCGTCCTCCTTATCCCATATGGGCCATTTACCGAGGTAGCCATGGCTTCCGAGGCGATGCTTCCCCGTGTTCCTTTGCTGAAGGCTCTTGAATTTTGCAGCCTTAGCCTTGGCTGCCTCGGTAGCGCAAGTGTCCTTGAACTTTTCGAACTCCTCTTCCATAAGTGTCGGATTTTCCTCCAAAATCTTGGACAGGGGTTCCTCAGCCTCAATAGCTTGTTTCACCCTCCCTTTCCAGGAGGCCAAATCATTGCTGAACATGCCCATGGAGTGATTGTTAATCTTTTTCATCTTCGGATCATCCCACGGGTGTTCTATGTTATCATCCCGGTCGGGGAACTTGAATCTCTTGTGCAACTTCGTTAGGAGCAACTGCGTCAAATCTTCTTTACTCCTTAAGTCATCATCATTGATGCTCGCGCATTCCCGTAGGATGCATCCTACTTGGTTCCCATAGCACTTGCGAGGTTCTTCCGGCTCTAATGGCTCAAACTTGCCAATGCCATCTTTGTGATCACTAGTCGTCCAATCCCTACCTTGTTAGGTTTGCATATCCTCTGCTTCTTATGCTTCTTCTTTTCGGTAGCGGCATCGGTGTCGGTACCTTCCCCGTGGGTATCTTCCCCACCGGTACCTTCCCCGTCGGTCTCGGCGCCACCATCGGTGTCGGCGCCGTTGGTGTCGATGTCGGCGTCAGTACCATCATTGAGGCCGACCTGCAAACCTTGCTTAGCAGTCAAATAGTCGAGGTACTCTTGTTCACCATCATAATCCATCTCGTCTGCATCTTGGTCAGAAGGCCCAGTTTCTTCGTTGTTTGACATGTTTCCTATGATTAAGTCTCCTCATTTATTTCTAAAAGTATGAAAAAATGAGAAATGACATAAAAAAGAAATCTATGTGCCAGCACTCGATATGCCTACTATCTAGCAAAAATCATGCCAAAATTCACGGAAAAATTCGGCATGACCTTTGCTAAAAAACGGACATATCGAGCGCCTGAAATTCGCCGGAACGGAAACGAATCAACATTCCGGCATAACATAGGCCACTCGGATCATTTACCAAAATTGAACCAAAACATCACATGTCCAAATGACATGTCCACATTCCAAACATGACATGTCGAAAACATGACATGTCCAAAACATGACATGTCCACATATCACATGTCCAGTTAAAATTTGCATATAAATTCAACCTAGCTAAATTCATAACTAAATAAATAACCTAATTAACCTAACTAACCCTAGCTAGCAAAGAGAGAGAGGGGGGGTTACACAGGGTGCAGGGGCGAGGAGGCCGAGGTTGGGAGGGGAGGAAGCATAGGAGGGAGGTGTGGCGCGTCGGGGTCGGGGGCGAGCACC
>NC_041393.1:694332586-694336452 GCF_002162155.2 Triticum dicoccoides
GGTTGGGGGTGAGGGCCGGGTCGGGGGCGAGGGCCGGGGTCGGGGGTGAGCGTTGGGGCGCGGCGGTGCAACGGGGGAAGAGAGAGTGGGGATTTGGGGGGGAAAGAGGCGGGATGAAGCAGAGAGAGGGAGGATTTTGGGTTAAGTAGACATAGCAGCAGCGCGTTTATACCAAACACGCTACTACTAAAATAGGTAGCTATAGCGGTTTTTAAGGAAAACGCTATTGCTACCTTGACTAGTTGTAGCTCTTTTTCAGTCACTACTACTATAACCAGTTTTCCTTTTTCCTTTCCTTTATTTTCTCTCACTTTTTTTCTGAGAGCAGTGAATGAAGGAAAGGCGATATATATTGCATCATTTGACGGTTAAATATATATATACAAAATAGGAACATATATATTACATCATTGGACCCATGCATAATAATGGCTAAGCGTGTATACAAAATAGGAACATATAGATTACATCATTGGACCCATGCATATATACGGTTCCTCAGCGTTGACATTTTCGTTTTTGAGTCAGCTTCTTTACCTTCTTATTCATCGAAGAATAATTGAGGCCCTCATTATGACTTTGCCTTTTCCATGGAGTACAATTTTTCTTAGGTAATGTAGTATTGATTCTTCTTTTGAAGTATACTTCATCATCATCGTCATCTTCCCTCATTGGGTTGCCGTACTGATCGTAGTCTTCCTCGTTGGCGACTCCATCCATTCCAATGATGTTCCTTTTGCCTCTCCTCACGACAACACGGCTGGGATTGCACGGGTCGGTTATGAAGAAGCATTGTGTCACGTGCTTAGCGTGTACCCATGGCTCATTTTTTGTGATAGCGTTCACGGTAGCGCTCTTGGCGTCGGGTATTGTCATGGTAGTGAAAATCCGGCTTTCTCTTTCGACATTCTTAGCCCATCTGACACGGAACATTGTCGTGTTGTGCATTCCAGAGTAGTCAAGCTCCCAGATCTCCTCGACCCTTCCACAAAATCGTTCAGTTGCGCCGTTGTCGCTGCCGGTCATGCATTCCATCATCACCCCTGAGTTCTGATCATCACTGTCCATATCTTTGGCCTCCGTGTAAAATTGTATCCGGTTATATCATATGCATGATAAGTTACGAGGTTGGGCGAGGGGCCATGTGCTAAGGCGTATATGAGCAATCCGTCCTTAGAGCCCTCCTCCGGGGGATTAGCAATAATATGCTCTTTGAACCAATGCAGGAAAGTGGACATGTGCTCTCTAGTAACTTCGGCGTCCGTCCTGCATACCCCCCAGTCATGATACTTCTTTGCGATAATTTCTTTGTGCAGTGTCACGAAAGGATCTACCTCGTCTAGGTGTTGTAGCACTACCAAGTTTGCTCTGTCAAAGTCGCTGCATCGATCTGAGTATGCCACGTGCAGTTCCTTGCGACCGTTGCAGTGACCTTCTCCTTTGAGCCTCCCATCGTGCTTGTTAACGGGCAAACCAACACTAACACCAGGTGGCTAGTCTGCGCCATATAGAAAATTCTCGCAGAAAGAGATGCACTCTTGTGTCACATAGCCCTGGACGATGCTTCCATCCGGACGGGACATGTTACGAATGAATCCTTTGATGATCCCATCCATCCTCTCAAACGACATCATGTTATGCAGGAATGACGGCCACAGGTCTATTATGTCATCCACAATATGGACACACAGATGCACCATCACGTCAAAGAACGCGGGCGGGAAGTACATCTCAAGCTCATTCAGTATCACAATGATCTCTTCCTGTAGCCTACGGAGCTGCTTCACACTGATCGACTTTCGAGAGATGACGTCAAAAAAGTTGCAGAGACCAATAAGCATGTCACGGACGTGCTTGTCCATTATCCCTCTAAGGGCAACAGGTAGTATATGCGTCATCATCACATGACAGTCATGGGACTTCTTCCCGCTGAACCTTTTCTTGTCCGTGTCTAGATATCTGCTTATCTTGCCCCAGAAACTAGAACTAACTTTGACTCCAGTAAGGCACTTAGAGAATTGATCGATCTCATCCTGACTTAAGGTGAAGCAAGAAGGGGGGCAATAATCCTCTTTCTTTATTTTCTTGCCCTTCTTCTCCCGTGCCTCTGTCTCCGTCTCTGTATCGTCTGACATTTTACGGGGCGGCATGTGCAGATCTTCCCTGATTTACAAATCTTGCAAGTCTTTTCTTGCCTTCGGCCCATCCTTGGTCTTATCCGGAATGTTCATCAGTGTTGCGAGCAAGCTCTCAAGGACATTCTTACATATATGCATTTGATCAAGGCAATGAGGTGTATCGAGTTTGTGCCAGCACTCCAAATCCCCAGAACACAGACCTCGTCTTCCATACCTTCAGCAGCGGCTCCAGCGCCTTTCTCATCGTCTTTCCCGGCGCGGGGCACTCCTTCTAGTTTTTCAACAGCTCATCGATTTCGGCACCGCTCCGCTTACGTGGAGGTCCTCGATGCTCAGCTTGACCATTGAATAGATCTCCACGGTTTCTCCACGGGTCATCCTGTTTGAGCCATCTTCGATGCACCTTGTACACGATTTTCCTAGACCCGCCATCTTTCCTTGATGTTAGCTATTGAGACGTCGTATCATCCATGCACCGCGTGCATCTGCAATATCCATGGCACACCTGGCCTGCAACATATCCGTAACCGAGATAGTCGTGCACCATCGTGATCAGCGCGGCTCTCATGTAGAAATACTCGCCTTTGCTGGTGTCCCATGTCTTGGTCGGTGTTTTCCATAACGTGTCTAACTCCTCTTGAAGTAGCCCCAGATACAAATTAATATTATTTCCTGGTTGTTTTGGCCCTTGAATAAGCATGCTCATGTGAATGTACTTTGACTTCATGCACAACCAGGGGGGAGGTTGTACATCCATACAAACACGGGCCATGTGCTATGGTTGGTGTTCTGGTTGCCAAACGGATTCATGCCATTGGTACACGCGCCGAGCACGATGTTGCTTGCATCACATTCGAAACACCGATAGAAGCTGTTCAACGCTCTCCACTGGCTTCCATCCTTGATTTGTCTCAGCTTCGGATCATCTCCATCGTCGGGCTTCTTCCTCTCTGCGTGGCAGCACATTAGCTTTGCTTCCTTGGGATCTACAAAATACCGCTGGAGACGGGGAGTGATCGGTAAGTACCATACAACATTCTGGGGACATTTCTTCCTGGCCTTCTTGTATCGAGAAGCATTGCACACTGTAACATCCCAAATTTCAATTTGGAATGTTATACATTAGGTCATCATGCATATCATGTTTTTCTCGCATTTTCCGATCCTAGAAAATTTCACGCAACTCAAGGACCCTCGGAGAAAGTTGGAAGTTTCATTATTTTCATATTTGGGATTTCTCAAATTTTGAAAATAGGATCATTTGGATTTATTTAATTATCTTCATAAAGTTTTCCTATAAAAATTTTGAGAGAGGGAATAATATGACTTTCCCAAATTTAGGAATAATGAAGATTTAATAAATAAACCCATTTTGGTTTTGCCGGAGTTTTATTTGCGTTTTATTTGCCTTAGGGAAAAATGCGTGTTTAAAAAAAATTGCATTTAGGCCCCGAGTAAAGTTCATTTTTTGTTCGACTCATTTTTAGGAGTCGGGGAAAGTTTACTGTATTAATTTTGGAGTTCGTTTAGATTTTTTTTATTTTGTCGCTCTGCGCGCGAGACCGTTTTAAAAAAAAAAAAAAAAACTGCAGCGCCTTGGGCCAAAGGCCCAAGCTGCTAGCCGCCGGCCGGCCAAGCCAAGGCCACCGCGCGCGCACGCACCAAGGGGGCCAGGGAGCCACTCCTTTTTCCTTGTCCTAGTAGGACTCTTTTCCTACTTCGTTTATT
>NC_041393.1:694337752-694406084 GCF_002162155.2 Triticum dicoccoides
TTTTTTTTGGACCGCCACCCAGGCTCTAAGGGATCATAAGATCTTTCATGCTAGAAACTTCCGTGTGCAGCCACATGCTACTATGGGCTCTAGCATAGTTGACTAAGTTGTGCGAACTCTTACGGGGTGGACTAGCAGATGTAGGGGATGTAGGTGTACCGGTCTACCCCACATGTAAGGTGCTAGTGCTTCTGAAAGACTATGTCTCGGTCATCCGTTTCTCAAACACCATGTAGTGCGAGAAAACAAACGGAGGCGATCGAGTCATGTGGGGAAAAGTGCGCAAACCTCTGCAGAGTAACAAACTAATCATGATTAGCCGTGTCCCCGGTTATGGACTTTTTGAGTATCTAGTACTTGAATATCTTTGTGAATCTCAACATGTTACCTCTAATAAAAGCTATTGGGTTTTAACGAGTACTTTTAAATTGGGATTGAGGATGCTGTCAACCATTCTCAATGTTTAACAACCACCATGATAGTTAAACAAAATTATTCCTTTGATGTAGGGAAAAATTGGCTTTTCGCAAAACTGTAACCATAGAGCCTTACCACCAGCCATAATGCATGTAGTATAGGCTTATTGTTTCATTACTCTCTATGTGTTACATTGCCAGCATATTCCATGTGCTGACCCGTTTTCGGGCTGCAACGTTAATGTTGCAGACTTTTCAGACGACGATTGAGGTGCGTTTAGGTCGTGGTTCTATACTCAGTGATGCCGATGGAGTTGATGGACTCACTTATCTTCCAAGCTTTCCGCTGTTATCGTTATTAGATGGCCTTAAGCCATATTTATTGTAATAAGTTTTTTTTGAGCCATCGATGTAATAAGTGTGTGATTGCAACTCTGCTATAAAACCTCGATGTACTGTGTGGTGTCAGCATTACTGATCCAGGGATGACACCGTAGCACAGTAGACGTGATCCATTCGGGTCAGGTCGCTACAGAGATGGTATCAGAGCACACGTTGACTGTAGGACACGACCACTAAGTTAAGGCCATAGATCACTACTCTCCTCTCATTTTCTAACTCCTCATCTATTCTACTCTTTAGGATGAAGGACGCGAAGATCAAGTACACCCAACCGGATGAAGGCACACCATTTGGATTTCACTTGAAGGAAGTTACCAAGTACCTGAACATTGGACTACCAAGTTTCACCGGGACTTTCAACGCCACTCTGCCTGAAGAGGAGCGCTGGAAGATTCACGCTCATGTTCCGGGAAGAACATTCGCGCCAATCACGAAGCCCATAGATAGTATTTTCAGTGCACCAACTTGGAGTCTGGGAAAGAGCATGGCAGCTCACATCACCATGGGACGCATTGGAGAAGTTTATCAAGAAGACCTCAAGGACACCATCTACCAGATTTGCGGACGCCGAGACGACAAATGGGACATAGTCAGCCCCAAGAAGGATAGATCCATTGCAGCTTTTATCCAGGAGTTAAACCAGCACATTCGACGCCATGAGAACCAGATGTGCAATGATATGGTAGAGTTGAAGAATGCGAAGGCAAGGATCATCGAGCTAGAAGGAGAGATGAAGAATCTACGCAAGGACTACATGGACGAGATCGTAGCTGTCGTAAGGCACAATAACGATCTTAAGTATGAGATTGAAGAACTCAAGAAGAAATTGGAGCTCAAGAATGAAGACAAGTACGTCGCATGTCCAGACGACTACATCATCCTCGACGACACCGATTCGGATCCAAGTGAACCCGATTTTGAAGACGAAGCTGGAGCAGACATCATGGAATCTTCCACCGGTTCAAATTTCTAGAAGTCCCCCACATATTAGTAGTATTTCCCCCATGTAAACATTATAGTACACGCACTTGCGATAGATAGATCGTTGTAAGCCTTGTTTGATTGAATGGAGTGATTTTGTGTGCTTTTGCTCATGTGCATTTGGGTAGTGATTCCCTTAGACCTCATTCTATTCTAAAATTCTCTTCTTTTCTAAACCCATCAGATGCCTCCGAGACGTGACAATGGATTTCCACCAGAGCTCACTCAGTTGATCCAGCAGCAGAATCAATTGATGCAGATGTTAGTTCAGAATCAGCAGAACAACAACAACAACCCACCACCACCACCTGCGGATCATTTGACTCGTTTCCTTAGACTAAATCCGCCGGTGTACTCCAGTAGCACCGAGCCGATTGTAGCAGATGATTGGCTCCGCAAGATAGGAAGGGAGTTGACCACTGCAGGATGCACAGATGGAGAAAGAGTGAAGTTTGCAGCACATCAGCTTGAAGGACCCGCAGCCGCATGGTGGGAGAATTTCACAGCCACTTACCCGGTAGACACTGTCACATGGGATCAATTTCAGCAAGCTTTCCGCACTGCCCATGTTTCAGTGGGAGCTATGGCCATAAAGAAGCGTGAGTTTCGCAACTTACGCCAAGGAGGAAGGACTGTTGGCCAGTATGTGGAGGAGTTTAGTAAGCTAGCCCGTTATGCCCCAGATGACGTTGCTACGGATGTAGCTAAGCAGGAGAAGTTTCTAGAAGGACTGAATGATGAGTTCAGCATGCAGTTGATGGTAGCAAATTTCAACAACTACCAGGAGTTGGTAGATCGTGCCATCATGATTGAAGGGAAGCAACAGCAGATTGAGAACCGTAAAAGGAAGTATGGACAGGGGAAGTATAACTCTGGAGCCCAGCAGAAGCCCCGTTTTACCCCTAAACCGGGATTTAAGTTTCAGCACACCCATGGAGGAGGTAGCTCGCACAACCATAATGGCCACAAGAATGGTAATGGGAATGGAGGAAGCAACGGCCAGAACCGAACAACCCCATCAACCCCAACCAAGAGAGACCTGAGTCAAGTCACCTGTTTCAAGTGTTCGAAGACCGGACATTATGCCAATGAATGTCCTGAAGGCCAGAATGGAAATGGCAATGGAAGCTCTGGGAAGAAGCCAAACCCTTTCAATAGGGGACAGGTGAACCACGTTAATGTGGAGGAGATTGAAGATCAGCCCGATGCAGTAATCGGTAAGTTTTTTGGTTAAGTCATTTACTGCACTCGTTCTTTTTGATACTGGTGCATCGCATTCATACATATCAAGGGGATTTGTGGAAAAGCATAGCCTGCCCACTAGGATTCTTAAAACACCTATGCTAGTAAGCTCGCCAGGAGCAGAATACATGGCCAGACAAGGATGTTTTCAAGTACCATTGAGTATAGGAAGGCATGTATTCCCAACGGATTTAATTATTCTGGAATCCCAAGGTCTGGATGTGATTCTTGGTATGGATTGGCTGTCGATGTATGGAGGAAACATCGATTGCGCCAGTAAGACAATTTTGCTTACCACACCAGAAGGAAGAAGGATCAAGTATGTATCCCGGCATGTGCCAAACAGGACACAAGTGAATTGCTTATCAGGAGTGGTGCAGGAAGAAGTACCAGTGGTGAAGGATTTTCCTGATGTATTTCCGGAAGAGTTGCCAGGCATGCCACCGGATAGAGACATTGAGTTTTTGATTGAACTATTGCCAGGAACAGGCCCGATATCGAAACGACCATACAGGATGCCAGCACAAGATTTGGCAGAAATCAAGAAGCAGATTAAGGAGCTATTGGATAAAGGTTATATACGCCCAAGCTCTTCACCTTGGGGATCACCCGTTTTGTTAGTGGAGAAGAAGGATGGATCTTGAGAATGGTTGTTGATTATCGTGAATTGAATGCGGTAACAATCAAGAACAAGTACCCACTACCAATGATAAATGATCTGTTTGATCGTTTGCAAGGAGCCAAAGTGTTTTCCAAGATCGACTTGCGATCAGGGTACCATCAGTTGAAGATTCGGGAGCAAGACATACCCAAGACTGCATTTACCACGAGATATGGACCGAGTATACCGTTATGTCATTTGGATTGACTAACGCACCTGCCTATTTTATGAACCTGATGAACAAAGTGTTTATGGAGTTTTTGGATAAGTTCGTCGTAGTGTTCATTGATGACATCCTAGTTTATTCAAAGAATGAAGAGGAGCATAAGGAACATTTGCGTTTGGTTTTGGAGAAATTAAGGGAACATCAGTTATATGCCAAATTCAGCAAATGTGAGTTTTGGCTAAAGGAAGTTGGATTTCTCGGACATGTTATATCCGGAGAAGGAATAGCAGTTGACCCCACAAAGGTTGAGACCGTAACTAATTGGGAAGCACCAACGACAGTTGGAGAGATTCGGAGTTTTCTTGGACTCGCAGGATACTACCGAAGATTCATTGAGAATTTCTCAAGGATTGCTAAGCCTATGACTGAATTGTTGAAAAAGGATAACAAATTCATATGGACTGAGGACTGTGAGGCAAGTTTTCAGGAGTTGAAGAAAAGATTGGTTACCTCACCAGTTTTGATATTGCCAGATCAGACTAAGGATTATGAGGTGTATTGCGACGCTTCACGTCGAGGACTTGGAGCAGTGCTTATGCAGGAAGGAAGAGTTGTTTCATATGCTTCACGACAACTTAAGCCCCATGAGTTGAATTATGCCACCCATGATTTGGAGTTAGCAGCCGTTGTGCATGCCCTGAAGTCGTGGAGACATTTCCTCATTGGAAATCATTTTGAAGTATATACGGATCACAAGAGTTTGAAGTACATCTTCAGACAGAAGGAATTGAATCTCAGACAAAGGAGATGGTTAGAACTTATCAAGGATTATGATATGAGATTGCATTATCACCCCGGAAAGGCTAATGTCGTAGCAGACGCATTGAGCCGTAAGAGCCACGTCAATACCCTAATGATGGGAGGAATACCCAATGAGTTAGCCGAGGACCTTCGAGAGCTATGTTTGGAAATAGTTCCGAGAGGCTACGTAGCAACATTGGAGATTCAGTCGACACTGATGGACAAAATCAGAGAAGCCCAAAAGGCAGATAAGGAAGTTGCCTCTATAAAGGAGAAAATGGGCAAAGGAAAGGCTAAAGGATTTCGTGAGGATGAACACGATACCCTATGGTTTGAAGACTGTGTTTATGTGCCCAATAACCCAGAAATCAGGAAGTTGATTTTACAAGAAGCCCATGATTCACCCTATTCGATTCACCCAGGGAATACCAAGATGTATTTGGATTTGAAGAACACTTTCTGGTGGACCGGAATGAAGAAGGATATTGCGGAATATGTAGCTATTTGCGATGTATGTCAGAGAGTAAAGGCAGAACATCAGAAGCCAGCAGGATTGTTACAACCACTGCCGATACCCGAATGGAAGTGGGATAAACTAGGCATGGATTTCATCACAGGTTTGCCAAAGACCCGTTCAGGATATGACTCGATTTGGGTTATAGTCGACCGTTTAACAAAGGTAGCTCATTTCATTCCAGTCAAGACTACCTATAGCAGTGCTAAGTTGGCAAACATATACATGACTAGAATCGTTTGTTTGCATGGAGTTCCAAGGAGTATCGTATCAGATAGAGGAACCCAATTTACCTCAAAGTTTTGGAATCAGTTGCATGAAACTTTAGGAACCAGACTAGAGTTCAGCACAGCTTTCCACCCACAGACCGATGGACAGACTGAGAGAGTCAATCAGATTTTGGAAGATATGCTGAGAGCTTGTGCACTAGATTATGGATCTAGCTGGGATGATAATTTACCGTATGCGGAGTTTTCTTATAACAATAGTTACCAAACCAGTTTGAAGATGGCCCCTTTCGAAGCTTTATACGGAAGGAGGTGCAGGACACCGTTATCATGGAACGAAGTTGGAGACCGTCAATTCTTTGGACCAGATTTGATTAAGGAGTCTGAACAGAAGGTTAAGTTGATTCGAGACAGGCTCAAGGTAGCCCAGTCCAGACAGAAGAGCTATGCCGATTCAAAGCGCAAAACGATTGAGTATGAAGTTGGAGACAGAGTATATCTCAGAGTATCCCCGCTTCGAGGAGTTAAGCGTTTTGGAGTTAAAGGAAAGTTAGCACCCCGTTTCGTTGGACCGTATAAGATTTTGCAACGTATGGGAGAAGTTGCTTATAAGTTGGAATTGCCAGAAGGACTGTCAGGAGTTCATGATGTATTCCATGTTTCTCAGTTGAAGAAATGCCACCCAGAGATAGCAGAGGTACCGTTAAGAGACACAGTGCCACTAGAAGCAATTCAGTTGAAGGATGACTTGACATATGAGGAAAAACCTGTTAAGATTCTCGATTATGCCAGCAGAGTTACCCGCAGCAAAGTTATCAAGTTTTGTAAAGTTCAGTGGAGCCACCACACTGAGGATGAAGCCACCTGGGAAAGAGAGGAAGTTTTGCTCAAGGACCACCCTCACCTATTTCCTAGCCAACCCGAATCTCGAGGGCGAGATTCATCTTAAGGGGGTAGGTTTGTAACATCCCAAATTTTCAATTTGGAATGTTATACATTAGGTCATCATGCATATCATGTTTTTCTCGCATTTTCCGATCCTAGAAAATTTCACGCAACTCAAGGACCCTCGGAGAGAGTTGGAAGTTTCATTATTTTCATATTTGGGATTTCTCAAATTTTGAAAATAGGATCATTTGGATTTATTTAATTATCTTCATAAAGTTTTCCTATAAAAATTTTGAGAGAGGGAATAATATGACTTTCCCAAATTTAGGAATAATGAAGATTTAATAAATAAACCCATTTTGGTTTTGCCGGAGTTTTATTTGCGTTTTATTTGCCTTAGGGAAAAATGCGTGTTTTAAAAAAAATTGCATTTAGGCCCCGAGTAAAGTTCATTTTTGTTCGACTCATTTTTAGGAGTCGGGGAAAGTTTACTGTATTAATTTTGGAGTTCGTTTAGATTTTTTTTATTTTGTCGCTCTGCGCGCGAGACCGTTTAAAAAAAAACTGCAGCGCCTTGGGCCAAAGGCCCAAGCTGCTAGCCGCCGGCCGGCCAAGGCCAAGGCCACCGCGCGCGCACGCACCAAGGGGGCCAGGGAGCCACTCCTTTTTCCTTGTCCTAGTAGGACTCTTTTCCTACTTCGTTTATTCCGTATCTAATCCTAGATCTATTCCTAATCCTAATCTATTTCTTGCCCCCTACCCCAAGCAAAAACCCTCCCCTCCCCAATATAAATACCCAAGCACCCCCCCCTCTAAACCATCAAACCAACACCTCTCCTCTCCTCCGCCTCACCACCGCGCCACCCAACGCCGCCGCCGCCTCACCACCGCGCCACCCCACACCCAACGCCGCCGCCGCCTTACGCCGCCGCCGGAGCCCCTCGCTCTTCGAGGTACTAGCCCCGCGCCGCGTCACCTTTTCTTTTCTCGGATCGTTTTCTTCTAATCGTTCCGATTCTTTTCTTCTCTAAACCGTTCCGGTTTTCTAGATCAGTTTTTCGTTCGGATTTCTTCTCCGAAACCCTAGATCGGATTCGTTTTCTTCTCCGATTTAGTTGCCTTTTTACCGTTCGCCGGACCGTTCGTCCTAACGAACGTGATCACCGGATTCTTCTAGGTTAATGAACGTCCGTTCGTTTAACCGTTCGTCGTTCTCTTTTCTCGTCAGATTTATTCCGCGATTCTTCCGATCGTGATTTCAGATCCGATCTTCTTTCTAGTCTATCTTCTTGCTCGTTTATCGGAATCAGGTGATTCAAATGCCTGGAGTTTCGCCTCGAAACCGCCGTTCCGACTAACCAACTTAAACTAAGTTTTGTTACTGTAAAATTTTGACCTAGTTTCAACTTGCTAGAACCGAGTTGTTTTCTTTCGTCGTTTGACTTTCGATGCTTTATTTGATTCGATTCTTTTGCAACCAGGGTTCTTAAGTTGAACTCTCTGGTTAGATCTTTTATTCGAGATTTCCCTGTGCATTAGATGAGTACTTATTGTATGCTTGTTGTTTGTCTGCGATAGATTACCCGGATTGCGCCGCTTGTTACTTCGAAACCCTAGGACTCGCGGATCATCAGCAAGGCAAGTAACACTTTGATCATACCTTTTCTACTACCCAGTTTTATTGCATTAGATCAAACCCTCAAACACTTGCATTGTTAGGATCTAATTAAATTGTGGGTTGGGAAGTAGAATTGAGGTAGTACCTATTACCTGTTACTTATGAAACCTTGGGAGTTACTTCTACGTTTGCTTATTATGCTATGCTATGCTAGTAGACGTGGATTGGGTGAGTGAATATCCATGACAGATGTGAGATTGTTAATTAATGGCTTATCTAAGGTGGCAACCTAAACACACATCTGGGTGGATTGAGGCACCTGATGTCTATCAGGACTTGCCTGTTTTTTTTTCGGACCGCCACCCAGGCTCTAAGGGATCATAAGATCTTTCATGCTAGAAACTTCCGTGTGCAGCCACATGCTACTATGGGCTCTAGCATAGTTGACTAAGTTGTGCGAACTCTTACGGGGTGGACTAGCAGATGTAGGGGATGTAGGTGTACCGGTCTACCCCACATGTAAGGTGCTAGTGCTTCTGAAAGACTATGTCTCGGTCATCCTGTAACATCCCAAATTTTCAATTTGGAATGTTATACATTAGGTCATCATGCATACCATGTTTTTCTCGCATTTTCCGATCCTAGAAAATTTCACGCAACTCAAGGACCCTCGGAGAGAGTTGGAAGTTTCATTATTTTCATATTTGGGATTTCTCAAATTTTGAAAATAGGATCATTTGGATTTATTTAATTATCTTCATAAAGTTTTCCTATAAAAATTTTGAGAGAGGGAATAATATGACTTTCCCAAATTTAGGAATAATGAAGATTTAATAAATAAACCCATTTTGGTTTTGCCGGAGTTTTATTTGCGTTTTATTTGCCTTAGGGAAAAATGCGTGTTTTAAAAAAAATTGCATTTAGGCCCCGAGTAAAGTTCATTTTTGTTCGACTCATTTTTAGGAGTCGGGGAAAGTTTACTGTATTAATTTTGGAGTTCGTTTAGATTTTTTTTATTTTGTCGCTCTGCGCGCGAGACCGTTTAAAAAAAAACTGCAGCGCCTTGGGCCAAAGGCCCAAGCTGCTAGCCGCCGGCCGGCCAAGGCCAAGGCCACCGCGCGCGCACGCACCAAGGGGGCCAGGGAGCCACTCCTTTTTCCTTGTCCTAGTAGGACTCTTTTCCTACTTCGTTTATTCCGTATCTAATCCTAGATCTATTCCTAATCCTAATCTATTTCTTGCCCCCTACCCCAAGCAAAAACCCTCCCCTCCCCAATATAAATACCCAAGCACCCCCCCCTCTAAACCATCAAACCAACACCTCTCCTCTCCTCCGCCTCACCACCGCGCCACCCAACGCCGCCGCCGCCTCACCACCGCGCCACCCCACACCCAACGCCGCCGCCGCCTTACGCCGCCGCCGGAGCCCCTCGCTCTTCGAGGTACTAGCCCCGCGCCGCGTCACCTTTTCTTTTCTCGGATCGTTTTCTTCTAATCGTTCCGATTCTTTTCTTCTCTAAACCGTTCCGGTTTTCTAGATCAGTTTTTCGTTCGGATTTCTTCTCCGAAACCCTAGATCGGATTCGTTTTCTTCTCCGATTTAGTTGCCTTTTTACCGTTCGCCGGACCGTTCGTCCTAACGAACGTGATCACCGGATTCTTCTAGGTTAATGAACGTCCGTTCGTTTAACCGTTCGTCGTTCTCTTTTCTCGTCAGATTTATTCCGCGATTCTTCCGATCGTGATTTCAGATCCGATCTTCTTTCTAGTCTATCTTCTTGCTCGTTTATCGGAATCAGGTGATTCAAATGCCTGGAGTTTCGCCTCGAAACCGCCGTTCCGACTAACCAACTTAAACTAAGTTTTGTTACTGTAAAATTTTGACCTAGTTTCAACTTGCTAGAACCGAGTTGTTTTCTTTCGTCGTTTGACTTTCGATGCTTTATTTGATTCGATTCTTTTGCAACCAGGGTTCTTAAGTTGAACTCTCTGGTTAGATCTTTTATTCGAGATTTCCCTGTGCATTAGATGAGTACTTATTGTATGCTTGTTGTTTGTCTGCGATAGATTACCCGGATTGCGCCGCTTGTTACTTCGAAACCCTAGGACTCGCGGATCATCAGCAAGGCAAGTAACACTTTGATCATACCTTTTCTACTACCCAGTTTTATTGCATTAGATCAAACCCTCAAACACTTGCATTGTTAGGATCTAATTAAATTGTGGGTTGGGAAGTAGAATTGAGGTAGTACCTATTACCTGTTACTTATGAAACCTTGGGAGTTACTTCTACGTTTGCTTATTATGCTATGCTATGCTAGTAGACGTGGATTGGGTGAGTGAATATCCATGACAGATGTGAGATTGTTAATTAATGGCTTATCTAAGGTGGCAACCTAAACACACATCTGGGTGGATTGAGGCACCTGATGTCTATCAGGACTTGCCGGTTTTTTTTGGACCGCCACCCAGGCTCTAAGGGATCATAAGATCTTTCATGCTAGAAACTTCCGTGTGCAGCCACATGCTACTATGGGCTCTAGCATAGTTGACTAAGTTGTGCGAACTCTTACGGGGTGGACTAGCAGATGTAGGGGATGTAGGTGTACCGGTCTACCCCACATGTAAGGTGCTAGTGCTTCTGAAAGACTATGTCTCGGTCATCCGTTTCTCAAACACCATGTAGTGCGAGAAAACAAACGGAGGCGATCGAGTCATGTGGGGAAAAGTGCGCAAACCTCTGCAGAGTAACAAACTAATCATGATTAGCCGTGTCCCCGGTTATGGACTTTTTGAGTATCTAGTACTTGAATATCTTTGTGAATCTCAACATGTTACCTCTAATAAAAGCTATTGGGTTTTAACGAGTACTTTTAAATTGGGATTGAGGATGCTGTCAACCATTCTCAATGTTTAACAACCACCATGATAGTTAAACAAAATTATTCCTTTGATGTAGGGAAAAATTGGCTTTTCGCAAAACTGTAACCATAGAGCCTTACCACCAGCCATAATGCATGTAGTATAGGCTTATTGTTTCATTACTCTCTATGTGTTACATTGCCAGCATATTCCATGTGCTGACCCGTTTTCGGGCTGCAACGTTAATGTTGCAGACTTTTCAGACGACGATTGAGGTGCGTTTAGGTCGTGGTTCTATACTCAGTGATGCCGATGGAGTTGATGGACTCACTTATCTTCCAAGCTTTCCGCTGTTATCGTTATTAGATGGCCTTAAGCCATATTTATTGTAATAAGTTCTTTTTGAGCCATCGATGTAATAAGTGTGTGATTGCAACTCTGCTATAAAACCTCGATGTACTGTGTGGTGTCAGCATTACTGATCCAGGGATGACACCGTAGCACAGTAGACGTGATCCATTCGGGTCAGGTCGCTACACACACCGGACAGCTTGTTTTTTCCGTGTGCTCCTTCCAATAAATTATGCAATCGTTGATGCATGCATGGTATCTAACGTGTGGCAGATCAAGAGGGCACACGATCTTCTTGGCCTCATCAACACTAGTAGGACAAAGATTCCCCGCGGGAAGAACTATTGAGTAACGTAGTAATTTCAAAAAAAATTCCTACGCACACGCAAGATCATGGTGATGCATAGCAACAAGAGGGGAGAGTGTTGTCCATGTACCCTCGTAGACCGATAGCGGAAGCGTTATAACAACGTGGTTGATGTAGTCGCACGTCTTCACGGCCCGACCGATCAAGCACCAAAACTACGGCACCTCCGAGTTCTAGCACACGTTCAGCTCGATGATGATCCCTGGACTCCGATCCAGCAAAGTGTCGGGGAAGAGTTCTGTCAGCACGATGCCGTGGTGACGATTTTGATGTTCTACCGTCGCAGGGCTTCACCTAAGCACCGCTACAGTATTATCGAGGTGGACTATGGTGGAGGGGGGCACTGCACACGGCTAAGAGATCCAAGGGATCAATTGTTGTGTCTATGGGGTGCCCCCGTCCTCCGTATATAAAGGAGTGGAGGAGGGGGCCGGCCAAGGGGGGTGGCGCGCCCAAGGGGGGGAGTCCAACTCCCAGCGGGAGTAGGACTCGCCCTTTTCCTATTAGGAGTAGGAGAGGGAAGGAAGAGGAAGGAGGGAGGAAGGAAAGGGGGGCCAGCCCCCTCCCAATTCGGATTGGGCTTGGGGGGGCGCCCCCTCCCTTGCTCCTTTCCCCTCCTTTCCACTAAGCCCAATAGGGCCCATATACCTCCCGGGGGGTTCCGATAACCTCCTGGTGATCCATTATTGTCCCAATCTTACCTGGAACCTTTCCGGTGTCCAAATATAGTCGTCCAATATATCGATCTTTATGTATCGACCATTTCGAGACTCCTCGTCAAGTCCGTGATCATATCCGGGACTCCGAATAATCTTCGGTACATCAAAATATATAAACTCATAATGAAACTGTCATCATAACGTTAAGCGTGCAGACCCTACGGGTTCGAGAACAATGTAGACATGACCGAGACACGTCTCCGGTCAATAACCAACAGCGGAACCTGGATGCTCATATTAGCTCCCACATATTCTACAAAGATCTTTATCGGTCAGACCGCATAACAACATACATTGTTCCCTTTGTCATCGATATGTTACTTGCCCGATATTCGATCGTCGGTATCTCAATACCTAGTTCAATCTCGTTACCGGCAAGTCTCTTTACTCGTTCCATAATACATCATCTCACAACTAACTCATTAGTTGCAATGCTTGCAAGGCTTAAGTGATGTGCATTACCGAGAGGGCCCAGAGATACCTCTCCGACAATTGGAGTGACAAATCCTAATCTCGAAATACGCCAACCCAACATGTACCTTTGGAGACACCTATAGAGCTCCTTTATAATCACCCAGTTACGTTGTGACGTTTGGTAGCACACAAAGTGTTCCTCCGGTAAATGGGAGTTGCATAATCTCATAGTCATAGGAACATGTATAAGTCATGAAGAAAGCAATAGCAATATACTAAACGATCATGTGCTAAGCTAACGGAATGGGTCATGTCAATCACATCATTCTCCTAATGATGTGATCTCGTTAATCAAATGACAACACATGTCTATGGTTAGGAAACATAACCATCTTTGATCAACAAACTAGTCAAGTAGAGGCATACTAGTGACACTCTGTTTGTCTATGTATTCACACATGTATTATGTTTCCGGTTAATACAATTCTAGCATGAATAATAAACATTTATCAGGATATAAGGAAATAAATAATAACTTTATTATTGCCTCTAGGGCATATTTCCTTCAGTCTCCCACTTGCACTAGAGTCAATAATCTAGATTACATGGTAATGATTCTAACACCCATGGAGCCTTGGTGTTGATCATGTTTTGCTTGTGGAAGAGGCTTAGTCAATGGGTCTGCTACATTCAGATCCGTATGTATCTTGCAAATTTCTATGTCTCCCACTTGGACTAAATCCCGAATGGAATTGGAGCGTCTCTTGATGTGCTTGGTTCTTTTGTGAAATCTGGATTCCTTCGCCAAAGCAATTGCACCAGTATTGTCACAAAAGATTTTCATTGGACCCCATGCACTAGGTATGACACCTAGATCGGATATGAACTCCTTCATCCAGACTCCTTCGTTTGCTACTTCCAAAGAAGCTATGTACTCCGCTTCACATTTAGATCCTGCCACAACGCTTTGTTTAGAACTGCACCAACTGACAGCTCCACCGTTTAATGTAAACACGTATCCGGTTTGTGATTTAGAATCGTACGGGTCAGTGTCAAAGCTTGCATCAACGTAACCATTTACGATGAGCTCTTTGTCACCTCCATAAACGAGAAACATATCGTTAGTCCTTTTCAGGTATTTCAGGATGTTCTTGACCGCTGTCCAGTGATCCACTCCTGGATTACATTGGTACCTCCCTACTAAACTTATAGCAAGGCACACAACAGGTCTGGTACACAGCATTGCATACATGATAGATCCTATGGATGAAGCATAGGGAAATTCTTTCATCTTGTCTCTATCTTCTGCAGTGGTCGGGCATTGAGTCTTACTCAACTTCACACCTTGGAACACAAGCAAGAACCCTTTCTTTGCTTGATCCATTTTCAACTTCTTCAAAACTTTGTCAAGGTATGTGCTTTGTGAAAGTCCAATTAAGCGTCTTGATCTATCTCTATAGATCTTAATGCCCAATATGTAAGCAGCTTCACCGAGGTCTTTCATTGAAAAACTTTTATTCAAGTATCCTTTTATGCTATCCAGAAATTCTATATCATTTCCGATCAGCAATATGTCATCGACATATAGTATCAGAAATGCTACAGAGCTCCCACTCACTTTCTTGTAAATACAGGCTTCTCCAAAAGTCTGTATAAAACCAAATGCTTTGTTCACACTATCAAAGCATTTATTCCAACTCCGAGAGGCTTGCACCAGTCCATAAATGGATCGCTAGAGCTTGCACACTTTGTTAGCTCCCTTTGGATCGACAAAACCTTCCGGTTGCATCATATACAATTCTTCTTCCAGAAATCCATTTAGGAATGCAGTTTTGACATCCATCTGCCATATTTCATAATCATAAAATGCGGCAATTGCTAACATGATTCGGACAGACTTAAGCATCGCTACGGGTGAGAAGGTCTCATCGTAGTCAACCCCTTGAACTTGTCGAAAACCTTTCGCGACAAGTCGAGCTTTGTAGACAGTAACATTACCGTCAGCGTCAGTCTTCTTCTTGAAGATCCATTTATTTTCAATTGCTTGCCGATCATCGGGCAAGTCAACCGAAGTCCACACTTTGTTCTCATACATGGATCCCATCTCAGATTTCATGGCCTCAAGCCATTTTGCGGAATCTGGGCTCACCATCGCTTCTTCATAGTTCGTAGGTTCATCATGGTCTAGTAACATGACTTCCAGAACAGGATTACCGTACCACTCTGGTGCGGATCTTACTCTAGTTGATCTATGAGGTTCAGTAACTACTTTATCTGAAGTTTCATGATCATCATCATTATCTTCCTCGCTAATTGGTGTAGGTGTCACAGAAACCTGTTTCTGCGATATACTACTTTCCAATAAGGGAGCAGGTACAGTTACCTCATCAAGTTCTACTTTCCTCCCACTCACTTCTTTTGAGAGAAACTCCTTCTCTAGAAAGTTTCCGAATTTAGCGACAAACATCTTGCCTTCGGATCTGTGATAGAAGGTGTACCCAACAGTCTCCTTTGGGTATCCTATGAAGACACATTTCTCCAATTTGGGTTCGAGCTTATCAGGTTGAAGCTTTTTCACATAAGCATCGCAGCCCCAAACTTTCAGAAACGACAACTTTGGTTTCTTGCCAAACCACAATTCATAAGGCGTCGTCTCAACGGATTTTGATGGTGCCCTATTTAACGTGAATGCGGCCGTCTCTAAAGCATAACCCCAAAATGATAGCGGTAAATCTGTAAGAGACATCATAGATCGCACCATATCTAGTAAAGTACGGTTACGACGTTCGGACACACCATTACACTGTGGTGTTCCGGGTGGCGTTAGTTGCGAAACTATTCCGCATTGTTTCAAATGTAGACCAAACTCGTAACTCAAATATTCTCCTCCACGATCAGATCGTAGAAACTTTATTTTCTTGTTACGATGATTTTCAACTTCACTCTGAAATTCTTTGAACTTTTAAAATGTTTCAGACTTATGCTTCATTAAGTAGATATACCCATATCTGCTCAAATCATCTATGAAGGTGAGAAAATAACGATATCCGCCACGAGCCTTAACATTCATCGGACCACATACATCTGTATGTATGATCTCCAATAAATCAGTTGCTCTCTCCATAGTACCGGAGAACGGTGTTTTAGTCATCTTGCCCATGAGGCATGGTTCGCAAGTACCAAGTGATTCATAATCAAGTGGTTCCAAAAGTCCATCAGTATGGAGTTTCTTCATGCGCTTTACACCGATATGACCTAAACGGCAGTGCCACAAATAAGTTGCACTATCATTATCAACTCTGCATCTTTTGGCTTCAACATTATGAATATGTGTATCACTACTATCGAGATTCAATAAAAATAGACCACTTTTCAAGGGTGCATGACCATAAAAGATATTACTCATATAAATAGAACAACCATTATTCTCTGATTTAAATGAATAACCGTCTTGCATCAAAAAAGATCCAGATATAATGTTCATGCTCAACGCTGGCACCAAATAACAATTATTTAGGTCTAAAACTAATTCCGAAGGTAGATGTAGAGGTAGCGTGCCGACCGCGATCACATCGACTTTGGAACCATTTCCCACGCGCATCGTCACCTCGTCCTTAGCTAATCTTCGCTTAATCTGTAGTCCCTATTTCGAGTTGCAAATATTAGCAACAGAACCAGTATCAAATACCCAGGTGCTACTGCGAGCATTAGTAAGGTATACATCAATAACATGTATATCACATATACCTTTGTTCACCTTGCATCCTTCTTATCCGCCAAATACTTGGGGCAGTTCCGCTTCCAGTGACTAGTCTGCTTGCAGTAGAAGCACTCAGTTTCAAGCTTAGGTCCAGACCTGGGTTTCTTCTCTTGAGCAGCAACTTGTTTACTGTTCTTCTTGAAGTTCCCTTCTTCTTCCCTTTGCCCTTTTTCTTGAAACTAGTGGTCTTGTTAACCATAAACACTTGATGTTCCTTTTTGATTTCTACCTCCGCAGCTTTTAGCATCGCGAAGAGCTCGGGAATAGTCTTTTCCATCCCTTGCATATTATAGTTCATCACAGAGCTCTTGTAGCTTGGTGGCAGTGATTGGAGAATTCTGTCAATGACGCTATCATCCGGAAGATTAACTCCCAGTTGAATCAAGTGATTATTATACCCAGACATTTTGAGTATATGCTCACTGACAGAACTGTTCTCCTCCATCTTGCAGCTGTAGAACTTATTGGAGACTTCATATCTCTCAATCCGGGCATTTGCTTGAAATATTAACTTCAACTCTTGGAACATCTCATATGCTCCATGACGTTCAAAACGTCGTTGAAGACCCGGTTCTAAGCCGTAAGGCATGGCACACTGAACTATAGAGTAGTCATCAGCTTTGCTCTGCCAAACATTCATAACATCTGGCGTTGCTCCAGCAGCAGGCCTGGCACCCAGCGGTGCTTCCAGGACGTAATTCTTCTATGCAGCAATGAGGATAATCCTCAAGTTACGTATCCAGTCCGTGTAATTGCTACCATCATATTTCAACTTTGCTTTCTCAAGGAACGCATTAAAATTCAACGGAACAACAGCACGGGCCATCTATCTACAATCAACATAGACAAGCAAGATACTATCAGGTACTAAGTTCATGATAAATTTAAGTTCAATTAATCATATTACTAAAGAACTCCCACTTAGATAGACATCCGTCTAATCCTCTAAGTGATTACGTGATCCATATCAACTACACCATGTCCGATCATCATGTGAGATGGAGTAGTTTCAACGGTGAACATCAATATGTTGATCATATCTACTATATGATTCACGCTCGACCTTTCGGTCTTCGTGTTCCGAGGCCATATGTGTTATATGCTAGGCTCGTCAAGTTTAACCTGAGTATTCCGCGTGTGCAACTGTTTTGCACCCGTTGTATTTGAACGTAGAGCCTATCACACCCGATCATCACGTGGTGCCTCATCACGAAGAACTTTCGCAATGGTGCATACTCAGGGAGAACACTTTTACTATGATAATTTAGTGAGGGATCATCTTATAATGCTACCGTCAATCAAAGCAAGATAAGATGCATAAAAGATAAACATCACATGCAATCAATATAAGTGATATAATATGGCCTTCATCATCTTGTGCTTGTGATCTCCATCTTCGAAGCACTGTCATGATCACCATTGTCACCGGCGCGACACCTTGATCTCCATCGTAGCATCGTTGCCGTCTCGCCAATCTTATGCTTCTACGACTATCGCTACCGCTTAGTGATAAAGTAAAGCATTACAGGGCGATTGCATTGCATACAATAAAGCGACAACCATATGGCTCCTGCCAGTTGCCGATAACTCTATTACAAAACATGATCATCTCATACAATAAAATTTAGCATCATATCTTGACCATATCACATCACAACATGCCCTGCAAAAACAAGTTAGACGTCCTCTACTTTGTTGTTGCAAGTTTTACGTGGCTGCTACGGGCTTAGCAAGAATCGTTCTTACCTACGCATCAAAACCACAACGATAGTTTGTCAAGTTGGTGCTGTTTTAACCTTCGCAAGGATCGGGCGTAGCCACACTCGGTTCAACTAAAGTTGGAGAAACTGACACCCGCCATCCACCTGTGTGCAAAGCACGTCGGTAGAACCAGTCTCGCGTAAGCGTACGCGTAATGTTGGTTTGGGCCGCTTCATCCAACAATACCGCCGAACCAAACTATGACATGCTGGTAAGCAGTATGACTTATATCGCCCGCAACTCACTTGTGTTCTACTCGTGCATATGACATCTACGCATAAAACCAGGCTCTGATACCACTGTTAGGTAACGTAGTAATTTCAAAAAAAAATCCTAGGCACATGCAAGATCATGGTGATGCATAGCAACAGAGGGGAGAGTGTTGTCCACATACCCTCGTAGACCGATAGCGGAAGCGTTATAACAACGTGGTTGATGTAGTCGTACGTCTTCACGGTCCGACCGATCAACCACCGAAACTACGACGCATCCGAGTTCTAGCACACGTTTAGCATGATGACGATCCCCGGACTCTGGTCTAGCAAACTATCGGGGAAGAGTTCTGTCAGCACGACGGCGTGGTGACGATTTTGATGTTCTACCATCGCAGGGCTTCGCCTAAGCACCGCTACAGTATTATCGAGGTGGACTATGGTGGAGGTGGGGCACCACACACGGCTAAGAGATCCAAGGGATCAATTGTTGTGTCTATGGGGTGCCCCCCTCCTCCATATATAAAGGAGTGGAGGAGGGGGCCAGCCAAGGGGGGTGGCGCGCCCAAGGGGGGGAGTCCAACTCCCACCGGGAGTAGGACTCCCCCTTTTCCTATTAGGAGTAGGAGAGGGAAGGAAGAGGAAGGAGGGAGGAAGGAAAGGGGGGGCCGGCCCCCCTCCCAATTCGGATTGGGCTTGGGGGGGCACGCCCCCTCCCTTGCTCCTTTCCCTTCCTTTCCACTAAGGCCCAATAAGGCCCATATACCTCCCGGGGGGTTCCGATAACCTCCCGGTGATCCGGTATTGTCCCAATCTCACCCGGAACCTTTCCGGTGTCCAAATATAGTCGTCCAATATATCGATATTTATGTCTCGACCATTTCGAGACTCCTCGTCAAGTCCGTGATCATATCCTGAGACTCCGAACAATCTTTGGTACATCAAAATATATAAACTCATAATGAAACTGTCATCATAACGTTAAGCGTGCGGACCCTACGGGTTCGAGAACAATGTAGACATGACCAAGACACGTCTCCGGTCAATAACCAATAGCGGAACCTGGATGCTCATATTGGCTCCCACATATTCTACGAAGATCTTTATCGGTCAGACCGCATAACAACATACGTTGTTCCCTTTGTCATCGGTATGTTACTTGCCCGAGATTCGATCGTCGGTATCTCAATACCTAGTTCAATCTCGTTACCGGCAAGTCTCGTTACTCATTCCGTAATACATCATCTCACAACTAACTCATTAGTTGCAATGCTTGCAAGGCTTAAGTGATGTGCATTACCGAGAGGGCCCAGAGATACCTCTCCGACAATCGGAGTGACAAATCCTAATCTCGAAATACGCCAACCCAACATGTACCTTTGGAGACACCTGTAGAGCTCCTTTATAATCACCCAGTTACGTTGTGACGTTTGGTAGAACACAAAGTGTTCCTCCGGTAAACGGGAGTTGCATAATCTCATTGTCATAGGAACAAGTATAAGTCATGAAGAAAGCAATATCAATATACTAAATGATCATGTGCTAAGCTAACGGAATGGGTCATGTCAATCACATCATTCTCCTAATGATGTGATCTCGTTAATCAAATGACAACACATGTCTATGGTTAGGAAACATAAGCGTCTTTGATCAACAAGCTAGTCAAGTAGAGGCATAC
Source organism: Triticum dicoccoides (assembly GCF_002162155.2). Lineage (NCBI taxonomy): Eukaryota > Viridiplantae > Streptophyta > Magnoliopsida > Poales > Poaceae > Triticum > Triticum dicoccoides. Next base: position 694,357,793 of record NC_041393.1, read on the forward strand.
TAGTGACACTCTGTTTGTCTATGTATTCACACATGTATTATGTTTCCGGTTAATACAATTCTAGCATGACTAATAAACATTTATCATGATATAAGGAAATAAATAATAACTTTATTATTGCCTCTAGGGCATATTTCCTTCAAGAACATCCTTTAGGTACTTGAGATGCTCATCGAGGCTAGTGTCGGTCCATTTGTTTTTAGCCTTCGTCTTCAGGAGTTGGAGCGTGAAACTCAAGCGGGTCACCTCAGGATTGCAACCATCATACAATGGAGTGTTTGAGTCTACCAGCAGTTGCTCCAACTTAGCCTCCTCTCTAGAAGCAGTTCTCTCAGTACTCGTCTCCTTGCGAAGCAATGCTTGAACATGAGGGTCCCGCACGATTGAACTTAGTACCGACGAACTCTGTTGCATGGAGTCCATGTTGTTCTCTCCGCCGCCATGTCCGACCCCTTCTCCTCCGCCATGTCTGGCCCCTTCTCCGCCGCCATGTCCGGCCTCTTCACCGCCGCCGTTATCGATCATCTCTTCGTCTTGCTCCGTGTCATCATTGCCTGCCCCGTCGGTGTCCTCAACACCGTCATCCTCATCTTCAATTATTCATGGAGTATAGCCATCCATGAAACCAGTCATGAGCAGGTGCGCTTTGACACGACCATTGTCATGGGGGTCGAGCCAAACTATTTCTTTGCATTTTCGACATGGACATAAAACCTCTGTCCGGTTATTTTCTTTCATGTCCTGCACCGCCGACCGCAACCACCTGTCCACCATCGTTCCACTGACCATCATGAACTCTGCACGGTAATAATAAACAAATTGATTATAAAAATGCATGCATGCATCAAAGTCATACAAAAATTCGGCATGACCTTCCCTAAAAATGGGACAAATATAGATCTAGAGTTTGCCCGGAATTCGCCGATCGACATTTCGGCAAAACATAGGCAACTGAAAAGCACAATTTGGCGTCAACTCATGCCATATACACAATTTCCATCATATCCCCCAATTACCATACCACACACACAAAAACACATTTCCATTTTGCAAAAGCATTAAATTTTAATCACCTCTATCTCGAGATCAAGCACACGGTGGAGATGATGATGTAGAGAGATCAAAAGTGCAGGTCACTTAACTAAATGCTACATCTACCTAGCTAGCTAATTTGGGAGGAGACAACTTCAACTAGTGGAGGGGGAAGGAAAAAGAGAAAGGAGATGCATTAATGGAGGTGGTGTAGTTATCTAGGAGTAATGAAGAGAGAGAAAGGTAGGTAGGAGAGGGAGAGTAATGGGGGAGAAGTATTGAGGAAGAAGAAGAGTGAGAGAGGGAGGATGTGGGGGTAGGGGAAAGGGAAGAGAGGAGATGGGGGAGGGGAGGGCGGGTGCGGAAAGGAGGTGGGATGGTGCGGCTTAGCAATAGCATGTGTGGTAAAACGTGCTGCTAACAATAAATTAGCAGCAGCGCGCTTACCACACAAGCGCTACTGCTAACGGGGACCAACAGTGTGCCCAATTTGAAAATTAGCAGCAGCGATCTCAGAAAAAGCACGCTGCTACTAACGCTTTAGCAGTAGCGCGGGTCGAGACAACGCGCTGCTGCTGAATGTAGGTTGGCGGACACTGTTGGTCGATATTTGTAGCAGGGCGGGTTGCTCCAAGCGCACTACTGCTAACTCCGTTTCAGTAGCGAGTTTTGAAAGCACGCGCTGCTGATAATTAGCAGTAGCGCCTCTTTTTGAGCCGCGCTGCTGCTAAGATTCTGTGTATAAGGTTTTCCCTGGTAGTGGACAAATGGGCCGGAATTGTTCGATCAGAACAACCTCATTTTTCTTAGGTAGCAACGTTATCGTACCAAAGTTGAGGTGAAACAACTCCAAATGGCCGTCGAAAAAATCGTGAAACATAGGCATAAGATCATCTTTAATAATATGCCAACATTTCTTATATAATTCAGCCGGAAACCCATCTGGTCCCGGTGCTTTATTCGGCTTCATTTGGATTATGGCCTGATGAACCTCTTTTCAGTAAACGGTGCAGAGAGCTGCCTGTAATTGAGGTATATCATCAATCACATACTCATCAAGAGACACCGTGGATATATTCGGGGGTCCAAAAAGTTTTCTATAATAATTAGAGATATACGCTTTCAGATTTTCATGTCCCACTATTGTCCCCTCATCCTGTTCAAGCTGTATGATTTTCTTCTTCCTATGTTTATCATTTGCAACCATATGGAAAAATTGCGTATTGTCATCCCCTTGGACAACCTTTAGCGTTTTCGCACGCAACGCCCACTTAAGCTCCTCCTCTCTCAGGAGAGCACGTAGACCTTGCTCAGCCTCGGACTTGGTTCGATGCTCATTAACAGAAAGGAGAGTGGCTTCAGCCTTTAAGTCTAGTGCCTCAATCAGTTGAGTAAGACGCTCTTTTTCCTGTTTGTAAATCCCACTCTCATTTCTTGCCCAACCTCTCAGAAATTGTCGTAGATGTCTAATTTTATTTTGCCATCTCTCGACATGTGTCCTTCCCGTAACCGGCTTAGCCCATTCGCGGGCAATCATCTCCATAAATCCTTCTCGCTCAAACCAGCTTTGCTCGAAGGAGAAGATATTTTTATTTGCCACATGGGTAGCCTCACCCGAGTCTAAAAGGAGTGGTGTATAATCCGAGATCGCTCTCTGCATCGCATGGACCGACACCAACGGATACTTTTGCTCCCACTCAACACTAGCAAGAACCCTATGCAGCTTTTCATAAGTCGGAATAGGTAAGGAGTTGTCCCATGTAAATTGTCTACCGGTGAGCTCTATTTCTCTTGAATTGAGTCTCTCGGTAATCATGTTAAACATCATAGACCAATGTCCATCAAAATTGTCATTATTCTTTTCTTCTCTTCTTCGGATAATATTAACCCCCCCCCCCCCAACTAATATTGGCAGATTTTCATCTCCACAAATCCGCATCAGATCGGCCAGAAAGTCAGGTTTAAACTCAGGTTGTGCTGCTCCATATACAACAACTAGCGACCAACGGAACCCATCCAGCTTTGATCTTACCCTGAATTTAACCGAAAAGTCCCCTTGAACCACAGTAAGCACCTCTAAAGTCTCACATCGTACTCCTAGTAAGATCCCACCGGATCTTCCTCTAGGGGGTAAAATGTGCGAGTCAAAATTGATACCACTGGAGAGTGTTTGAAGAAACTGTGATGTGAAATTATCTCGTTCAGTTTCCAAGAGTGCAATAAAATCTAAGTGTTGTTCTAACGTTGTCTCTGCTAAGAATCTTTGTTTAGCCAAGTCAGTTAGACCTCTACTATTTCAAAAGAGTCCTTTCATACATAAATAGCAAATTATCATATATTCATTTATATGAAGTGTAGTTCTCTAGACAGATGGTTTAAATTACATATGGCTTAATTTGATTTTACGTCAGAGTTGGTGGGTTTCGGAATGGTGCCTTCGTCATTACCAAATGTTCGTGGCGGCCGTGATGTAGGAGGGAACTCCTATTTCAACTCCGGTCGGAGCTCCATGTTAATCCGTGTTGGCATCATCAAGATGGAAGTTAGCATCATAAACGGTTGTGGCCACCGTGACGATGTAGCCTGGGCCTTTGTACCCATCCGTGCCGACACAATTGAGATGGAGGCCAGCATCATGCATGGATATGACATCCAATGCGACGTCATCAGGAACTTCGCTGATTATTATCTTTGTCACCTCTCCATAGCAACTCATATAGAAAAGATCTCTATTTGTGTGGCTTCATAGTGAAACATGTCAATTTGTTTCTCCCGTTGCAACGCACGGGCATACGTACTAGTAATTTACAATTTAAGGTTTTCAATCCTTACATCATTCAATCAACATTGTTATGAAGATAAGTAAGAAATAAAATTCATCGAGTTACCACTCAAAAAAAAAAATCATCAAGTTTACATAATGTGCACTTCAACAATCAAGTTGACTTGTTTTGAGATAAATCAAAAGATGCTTGATTAATTTCTTCGGGGGTATAGGTCTGGACTGGCGTCCTAATTAGTTGCATGTTCATTTGTTTGGATATTAAAGTTCTCACATAATTTGTGCGTTGTGTGAGAGTTCGTACTATAAAAGTTGTGCCACCGGAGCCACCACCGCTGTGCAACCGGAGCCACCAGAGGCCAGCCTGCCACCGGCCCGACCAGGGACCACGCCCCACAAGGCAGGCCAGGGGGGGCACCCGCCCCGACTCGTCGCAAAGGAGCAGCCGGGCCGAAGACCAGGCGCCCGTCGACGGAGCTTCCACGGCTACCGCCTGCGAGAGCCGCTGCCCAGGAGCCGTCATGCCAGAGAAGGAGGCCCAGGGGCCCATCGGCGACGCAGCCGAAGCCCCTGGCCGGATACATCGCGCGACGCAGAAGAGAATCGAGCCTCCCTACCCAGAGCTCCCGCGCCCTGACGAGAGGAAATCGCCCCGCCGCCGCCGCCCGGGCTTAGCCCGACGGCCTCCTCCGTTGACGGCGAGGGGAGGAAGGGGGGGCGGGAGGGCGGCGTGGCTAGGTTTTAGTTAGCAACAAAGCGCTTGTCACATAATTAGCTAAGGCCGCACGATGTTGTGTTAGCAATAGACAGTTTGAGATATGTTTCCGCAGTGCTCAGTGAAAGCAAAGCCATGCAAGTTTTTTTTTGGAAAAACAGGGCCTTACGCCGGCTCCACTTTTTATTAGATGAAACCAAACCGTTCACAGAACCAAGTTGGGAGCACTCGAACCACCTGACACATGTGGCAAGCAATCCAAACAATTCAAAAAAAAAAAGTTAGGAGCACTCGAGGTAGGCACAGCCGCACAGGTACCATACCCAGAAATGAAACAGCAAAGCAGAACAGGCCTCATGGCCGTTCGCAGACAAACAAGTTCCCTGCTTCCCCTACTGGATCTGCCAAACAGCAGGGACAAACACAGGGACTATGCCTCGAAAATTAACAACCGCATAAAGAGAGCTGACAGTATAAACCCGAGAGGAAGATAGCTTCCATATAAGGGCATCCTCCTCCCCAGAGAAAGAAATAGATCTAACAATACTGGTCAGGTCAAACCACTGTTGGAGGAGCCTATCATCTACACATCTTCTGAATTTTTTTTTTTTGGGGGGTACATCTTCTGAAATTTAACTTCAGGTCCACCCCATCCCAGGATCAGCAAGTTTGTTGATGGTATTTGACTATTTGATGAGTTGCGTACCTGCATACTCTGTATGGTTGCTCAACTCAGGGAGTCAGGCAGATTGCTGGAATTTTGGCTAAAACCAACTCATCATATGTTGGCCTGGGTTCTCAGTTTCCGTTTTGCCTGAATTTGGGAACAATCCATGTGTTCGCGTGCTTGGCAGAATTCAAATTACGTAATGGATCAAATCAAATAGAGTAGTAATTTGTTCTTGGTTTGTTGAAGTTCTATAGCCATCTCTGAAAAAAGCAAAGCTGCGATTCAGATATCGTTCCTGCTGTTTTGTGTGGTGTACACGAACAGACATGCCACATGAACACATAAGTTTTAGTATGCATGCCACCGCAAATCCGTTGTAGTCTAGGTGGTTAGGATACTCGTCTCTCACCCGAGAGACCCGGGTTCAAGTCCCGTCGACCTAAGTGCAAACTTTTTTTTTTTGTTAATTGACTGGCCATGCAACCGAACAAAGCAAGAGACTACCCCTGGTTTTGCTCTCCTCTCATGGAAGAGGAACCATGGGCCGAGGGCACATGCAGACACGAACATTGACATCGCCAAAACAAATGCAGTAGCTACAGAAGTTATGGAGTAAGAAAGTCTTTGACCTCTGGAGCGCAAGACTTCAACTCCTTCCATCGACCCCTCCTACAAATAGCTCCCTGCACCCTCCATCCCTTCTCTCACCACTGCAGTCCTGCTCTCCTCTGAAATTTGCATTCTTCTGTTCCGCCTGCACCGAGGAAGCCATTGTAGGAGGTGGGAAAGGAGGGATCTACTATCTAATTAATAGAGATTTTTGGGTTGTATTCTCAGATTGCTGCCTCCCCATTGTTTCTTAATCAGTGTTTTTTTGATGGTGTTTGCTTTGTCAGGTGGTAAGAAGCTTGGAAAACATGGCCGCGATGGGTGGGCACCAGAGGCTGATGATGGAGGATGCGGCGGAGGACACGTTCCCGGAGGGGTTGCGTGTGCTCGCGGTGGACGACGACCGCGTCTGCCTCAAGGTACTAGAGGCCCTCTTGCGCCGCTGCAAATACAGCCGTGAGTCTCTTTTCTTGATCCCTCCACATCGCCATGGTCCATTAGATCAGAATCGGAGCCCTGTGATCTTTTCGTCTCTCTGTGAATAATGCTCGCTGCTATGCAGCAACGACGGTGATGGATGCCAAGACGGCGCTGAAGATGCTCAGATCGGGGAAGGAGGAATTCGACATGGTCATCACCGACGTGCGCATGCCGGACATGGACGGCTTCAAGCTCCTCGAGCTCATCGGCCTCGAGATGGATCTGCCCGTCATCAGTATACACTCACTACTCAACCCGAAGTCCTAATTTTATTTTTGCATGTGCTACAACTGTTTTTAAGGAGTACTTTTACTCCAGAATCTTGAAGATACACTGAAACGGTATGTATTCCTTTAATTGGGCAGCATGTGAGATCCTACATTTTTAGGAGGATTTTGTGAAATCACATATGCACAGCATGCACACACTATTTTTAACTTTGAGAAAGTCTAAAGAGTGAGGTCCCCAGACTGAACCAGTGGGATCCCATCTAACCGTTCATCCGTTTGATCGGATGGCCACTGGGGTAGCAGAGCGGAGGTGGATCGACACATAAATTAGGAGGGGGGGCGCAGGATCCATACATAGTGGTGTCGGTTCCTCCCCGAACCAATGGGATCCTATTTGACTATACATCCATCAGATCGAATGGGTAGTGGCGGAGGGGAATGAAGGTGGATATGGTCGCATGTGAGTTATGATATCCTATTAATTAATGACTTCAATATTTGTGTTAATTGTGTTTAGTATGCTAGAGAGATGGTCATGTATCCCATTTAGTTAAGCAACAAGATGTTTTTCTTTCTGTAGGAACTGGTTCTATTTTCGATCAATTTATGTCCCAATTACATTCAAACATGTCGTATGGATTATATACATTGTTTTTACTAATTTAATAAGTAATGCCGAAGTCTAGAGTTCAGTATCATGCATACAATATATATGGGTAATCTAGCTTAGTAAGAGTACGTATCACTCCAATGCAATGTAGACCCCACTATGTACGTGTTCGATGGGTGCATTTATGGACATTATTTAATTTTGTATTGTGTAAATTGTGAAATCCTAGTCATAAGAACTAAATCTATAATATATCCTTTTTCCATGATATGGCAAAATTATGTTTAATTGTTTTCTAAACTATCTTAAATTTCTAGTCTTTCCAATTACAAAAAGTATACAACTGCACCATACCTGTTTTCTATGGTGGCATGAGTAATACAATTCCGAAACCAGAGAAGTTGTATTGACATTATTCAAGGATTATTCATCTTTAATATCCTTGAGATTGTTAGTAGTTAAAACTATCTACTCTTGAGAATAGCATATAAAGTAGGAGTGCCACTTCTAAGAAGATACATTGAGTAGGTCACCCATGTATCATATCAAAATCGTGCAGATTTGTTGAGTCTAAACAAGAAAACTATTATGCTGTCACATTATTTTTGAAAGGAAGTGCAACCACAAATATTTATTTTTCTAAATTGTAATAAAATCCCCATAGGTTATATCGCTTACCATATAAAAACTAATATGTGTGTGACCGCTTAACATGCTCAAAACATTGCTTGGGCCGACAATTGTTCACTAGTATGATAGAGAAACATGTTCAACAATATGTAATAGATCTTGTGGTTCACCAATAGTTTGATGTGGTGATCTGATTTACCTAGTTGGAACATGTTGTGATGATGGTTTAGGCATTGTGTTACAGTTATTTTCTTACAATTGTATTGAGTGTGTGAATGTTTTCCCATTTAGTTTGCATTGAAACACCGGATTTATCATAGTCATGATATCATTTGAAAATCATGTGTAACATTTTTGCTTCCCCACTTGCACAGCACATTTGGAAAACAGCGAAGCCATTTTTCTGTCTATAAGCACTCGGACAAAAATTTATGCTCAATTTAATAGATTTTGTTGAACGTTTGAATTCCAACGATAAGTTGTTGGTCGTATGGCATGCAGTGCTATCAGTGGATTGCGACAAGAAAGCCGTGATGAAGGGGATAAACCATGGGGCGTGTGACTATTTGATGAAGCCAGTGCAAACCAACCAGCTCAAAAACATATGGCAGCATGTTGAGAGTAGGAGAAGATCCCAATCAATAAGCCACATGAGTAGGGATAATGATGACGGCCAGAGAGTACATACTGGGACTCTTGCCAAGACTAAGGACTCAAAGAGTAAGAGCAATGATGAAGATGGTTCTAATGAGAACAAAGAGAGCACTCATGCATCCACTACCCAGAAGAAGATGAGGGTGGCATGGACAACTGAGCTTCATAACAAGTTTCTAGAAGCTATCTACCAGATCGGCCTTGAAAGTAAGAAAACATATGTTGCGCCTCATTCATTGACACAACACTTTGTGGTTATTTGATATTATTTGTTAACAAATATTTTTATGACATTTTTGTAGAGGCTGCTCCAAACAAGATATTGGAGCTGATGAATGTGGATTACCTCACTAGACATAATATTGCGAGTCATCTACAGGTTTATTTTTATTCCTTGTGCTTATTTTTGATGTTTGCGTTTCTATTATTCATAGTCTAACATTTTTTCACATATATAAGTGCAAGCTTTTATTTTGTGGGAACATGACAATCAAAGCTTTAGTAATGCACGGATCACGAAGATGTGTGTTATTATAATTCCTTTTGTCCCTGGAGATGTATGGCATATCTTGTAAAATGCATGACCCACACATTCTATTAGAACCCGTGCAACACTTTTAGTTTTTCTTGTTCCCACATGTCATCCATTACTTTTTTCCCATGAGCATGCATCTCATACATGGTTATTTTGTCTATATTTTTATTTCAGAAGTATAGATTGTACTTGAATAGAGTCAAATCAAATCCAATCGGTGATGCAAGGGAGAGACAAAACTCATCCATGGGGAATCAGAGGAATTTTATGCATAACCATGAGCATGGAAGATGGCATGTGTCCTCGTGTAGCAACCCCTCCTGGATTCCAAATTATTTCGGTGCAACTAGTCAATTAGGCCAGCTGACGGACAATCAGAGCAACTTGTGCATGGGGTCGTTAATCCATGGTGGAAGAATGTCGAGGTATTTGGTTCCAAACACACCGGATGCGAGAAGATTTGCAGATCCCGAAGACCCTCCCATTAGCCTATACAATGGCATACTCGATGACATAATGTTAGATGAATTTTCCTCGTATAGCTCTGGTACTTCCTATGTTGACTCCATGCGTGGAAAGTTGATGGAGACAAGTAAAGGAAAAACCCCATCAAATCTTCGAAGTCACTTAACAAACACATCAGGTGGTGGCGGGAGCTCGGCACCCACAAATGAGTACCAGGTGCAACCTCTCGAGTCTATTAACCATTATCATACCCACATGAATGCACCTTCTACACAGATGCTTGGCATAGTTGTTCCATTTTTCTAGGATTTGCTGGGAACTATAATAACCCCCGATGGTCTTCAATGCAGGTAAACTTGACCGGTATTCTTCATAGGGGTGGAACATCTCATGTCCCTCCACGTGTGAATATACCAATGATCAACCAATTGACAAGCTATGAAACACCATCTAGCGGAATGTTGATGCAAAATCAATTGCCACCATTCATTGGCAACACCATATCAGTGGCAGGTTTCAATGAACAAATAGTTCCATTCAACATACCTACTAACCCAAGCTCTGTAGGGATATTGAATGCGCACAACACTACTCCAGTGACGCCATCTCAGATGGTTAACAGAGGTAGCATCACTACATTACGATCAGGTTTCAATGAAAAAATATCGCCATTCAACATAGCAAACAACACAAGCTCAGTAGGGACGATGTTGAATGGCAATTCTGCACTTGGTGTTGGTAGCACTTCAAAACCCGAGATTAATATGGTTAATTGTGGAAGAACTATTTCCACACTTTCCAACCTTCGGACAGATGGTTTCGTCGAATTAACTCCAATGCCTGATGGCGGGGATGTAGTTGGCATTCTTCCTACGCAAGAAAGTATGGTTAATCAGCAAGAACCTAATGATCTACTTAATGACATTAATGACTTGTCATCGGATGATATTGCCAACCTTCTAAATGACGTAAGAACATTTCTTATTAACATGTATCACGTCTTTGCATATGAATTGTCGAGCTAGACAAGTGTATTTAAATCATCTTTTCTCACTGTAGGGTTCCATTGGAGAGGATGCTATCATGGATGGATAGTGATGTTGGTCAGCACGGCATAAGGTGTTTTTGCATGTGTGTTGGACAGTTGTTGATTGATCATTCCTTTAATTTTGCCAACTGTGCCATGAAACTATTTGAATTATCGTTGTCTAGTTAGAAGCATGATTGTTTTAGTGCTTCTATTTTACATCACCTTTAGTTTTTAAGTATGTGTTGTATTTTGAGATAAAAATAATCTTTTGTTATGCCAGATGTAACTACTTTTCTTCTGTATGATATCAATGAGATGTTGCATCTTCCTCTGAGAAAACATGTAGCGTCCCTGAGAGAGGCACTATACAGATCTAGCACCTCCTCTAGAGTATGCATGGTATCATTCCCAATACGCCCACCAAAGACATCGTGCACATGACATGCACTTTATGAAGGTAGAACGGTAGTATCACAACACAATTTCATAACAGATCTGCAACACCGCCATGGTCAGTGCCGGCGGCAGGTCCAAGGAGATTCCCACCACCGGGTTCCACATCTACCAGCCTCCATCCTCTCTTCGGGGCTGGCCTAACGACCACAATACGGAGCCCGCCCTCCGCCACCTCAGCCTCCTCGACTTCATGTGGCTCCAACTCCTAGATGGTATCCCCCGACACGACCTCATCTTCCACCTTGTCGCCTCCTACCACATGCAGAGGCAATGTAGCTACTGCTCCTGCGCCTACATCTATGGGACCCGCGTCAATGTCAACCACAAGTCCTTCCTCAACACAACAGGCCTCCAACTCCAACCCATGACGGAGCACAAAGAGCTCCCTCCCAACTTGAACCTGGCCACGGTTACCTGCGTCGTCTTGCAGTTCAGGGAAATGTGGATCCTCCCCGAGTTCCATGGCAGAGACATGTTGCCATAAAATGTGTCGGCCATGATGGAGAAAGTAAAGGTGGGGTTAGCGCATTGGCTGGGCTCAGCTGATCTGGTACCTAGCTAGTCCGAAATGAGATTCTCAAATTGCCAACGAGGGATGATAAAAAATCATACTTTGGGGTGCATCTTCTTACACTCATTTGGGTAAAGGATCAAGATGTGTTCAGGACGATGGACAGGATGGTGGACAGATTAAAAAAACTCATTCAGGAGGAATTTCAGAGGCAGACAGGTGGTCAAAAACCTGTCCAAACTAGTGGGGCCTGGGGATGAAACGTCAGCTAGTTGTTCGAGTTCAACAGCAAAACCCTCTAAAAAGCAGCAAGCCATGGTGGTGCAACTGCTGGCGTTGTTCAGCTATTGGGGCCTGGAGATAATGTTTTTTTCTTGATTTTCATCATACGGGTGTCATGTTGACTCTAGAGAATTGCATCGAACGTCACACGCTCCCTTATATAACCCTTATCCCCCATGAAACCCTAAGCACCAACCGTTGCCGTGGGCCTATCTGATGGGGCTCCCTCCCAGCCGGCGGCTCTCTACACTCCAATGGATCCCTCCATGTGTTGTTCACCATACAACAACAAATCAAGGTTCACGCACAACATCGAGACCAGCAGCGGAGGTGGGTTCGGCGGGTGCTTCTCTGCGGCAATCGAGGACCGGCGTGTAGATGTGGATGGCGACGGCGATGTGGCTGCCTATGGGACTTGAGAAATTTTATCATTGTTCTCACAGGCAAAACTGGCAAGGTCATTTCTCTTTCTCCAGCCAGTACCAGGTAGTTTGTCTATAAATGAAGTTCTTTCGCCGGGGCTATGTTTTATTGTTAAGAATATATCAGATGTGGTGCAACTTAGCAGTCTTAATTCTTAAAGACAAATTTCATCGAAGACTTGACATGTAAGCTCCTCCTCTGTACATACATGCTCACTGTTTATCCAGAATTCGAAATGCACTACCTGACCATTTGGACTTCCCTAGTTGATAAAGGAAAGACAGATTCACCCTGAACCTGAATCTCAATAATCTCTTCAGTAGTGTTAACTGTTAAGGCTTCAGGATGCTTCTCTAGGTGATGGACAGTTATCAAAGAGAGCTACAGTGAGCAAATGTAGCTGTTGCTCGGTTCAGGGATGTTGCCACCCATGTCTGAATTCTAGCAAAGCTGCGATTCAGCTCTAACGTTCGTGCTGTTTTGTGTTGTGTACAGGACAGACATGTCACCACAATAGATACGTTTTAGTATTTCCACAATCAGCATTCCGTCGTAGTCTAGGTGGTTAGGATACTCGGCTCTCACCCGAGGGACCCGGTTTCAACTTTCAAGTCCCGGCGACGGAATTCTTTTTTTGCTTCCTAACTTTCCCTACTGTGTTGCCATTTTTAATTTTTGAGATTGCTTTGTAAGTTTTTGGTGAAAGCAAATGCTTGCAAGGTAAATCTGAGCAAGCTGATGGCCAGTTTGTGTTGGTAGCCTTTAACCTGACGGTTGATGATTCCAAGATTTTTAAATCGGGGCCGTGGGTCAGCTTGTGCTGCCGATCCACTGGGAGGCATTTGATCATCTGACCAGCGTACGTATGCGTTGCCTGGTCCGGCAGCTCTCTGACCTTGTGTCGTGCTTCGCCGCCGCCGAGGAAGACGAACGCGCCGTGGAGTGCCCTATCTGCCTCCACGTGCGTAGGCTTTATCATTCCACTCACTGCTTGTCTGCTTCGGAGAGTTGGTCTTCTCCGTTGTGTTGTTCTCATAATTTTCTGTCCTCGGTCGATCAATCGATGCAGTTCTACACGACTTTGGATCGATCCAAGTCCTGCGGCAAAGAGATCTGCACAGGTGACCCGTTACAATTCCCCTTGATTTCTGTCCAATTATTTGCTCGAATTTGTACTGAAATTCAGAAGTTTTCAGTACACACATGCACGATAGCGGAGGGAGTGGTATTTTCCTACGTTATACTGCCATGTTTCATTGTCCCGCAGAGTGCTTCTTGCAGCCGATGCCGTCGAAGACTTCCAGAGCTGTCCAGTATCCTGTGTTTTGCTACCTAGCTACTGTGCAATACTCTGCAACTGTCTCCTATAACATCTCTAATAAATTCGATCTCAGTGCTCTCTGCTACATGTGGATTGGGGACGAACCGTTCCATACTATAAAATACTTATCTTACCTTCATTGCTGGGGAGAATATCTTACCTTCATTGTTGTATCTGAAATTAGTGTGGGGGTCCTTAACTAGCAATGCAGCTATCCTTGCTGCAAAACCACAGCCTACACTGTTGAATATCGAGTGCTAGAACCTTAAGTGAGAAGAAACTTCAACAAGAAGTAATATTTCTGCCAAGAAGTAAGAAACTTCAACAGCACCATGCTACTTTGTAATTTCCAACATGCCTTCTATTTTGAACCTCTTGCTGGAAGAACAGAACGTTAGTGAGGCTACGATGAGAATACATTACAAGAACACCGGTGAACATATTCTACTACCATAAGAATTGCAAGCCCGATTCTGCAGTGCTAAAAGCTCCCTAACCAACTGTTGTTATTTCTAAACATTCGACAGAGATTTCAAGGCTTCCATGATTGTACCTGAAATGTTTCAGATATGATTTGTCTGTATGATTTTTAGACAATGGAAAGAACTGTTTTAGATATAGATGTATGCAGAACAGAGTAAATGCTAGTACTGTATACTGAAACAAAAAGTTATTGCGGTAATATGTTGGAGCTCAGTTGTATTCTGTTTAATCACTATGCGCATTTACAATATGCTTACTGAATTAGATTGCAGAACATTCAGTATACTATGCTTACTTGGTAGCATCCATCATTACATGTTTCTGAAGGATATTTATCTCGAAAACATGCATCATTACATGTTTCCCAAATTGCTCGAACTCACACCGAAATACCAACAGGATTCATTTTCTAGCTCTAGTGTAACGGCTCATGTTTGATAAGGTGGGCTCTGAACCGGTGTCTTATGGAAAAATGGGTTGGAAGTTGCTTCAAGGCTAGGGCGGGCTTTTGATAGGAAACCTTTAGAAACATTCTTGAAACTCGTGAACATTTTTTTTGAATCGGCAAACATTTTTTGAATCGATAAACATCTTTTCAAATTTGGGAACAATGTTTGGAATTCATGAACAATTTTTTGGTTCAAGGAACGTTTTTTGAAATGCATGAACATTTTTGAATCGATGAACTTTTCTGAAATTTGGGAACAATTTTTACTTCACAAACTTTTTTTTATTTTTTTAACCATGAACATTTTTTTAATTCGCAAAGATTGTTTCAAATTCATAATCATTTTTAATGCGTGAAACATTTCTATTTTCCGGACCATTTTTTCCAAAACCGTAAAAATAATAATATGAGGACATATTTTCAGATCACAATTTTGTTTGATTTCCTGAACACTTCTTTTAACTGTGAAGAATTTTTGAATATGTGGACATATTTTGAGAATCATAAACATTTTTATTTCCCGATTTGTTTTCAAATAATGAATTTTCTGAATTCATGAAAATTTTGTGATTTACTGAACATTTTTATAAATCATGAGTATTGTTTGAATTCACAAATATTTTATGATTTGCCAAACATTTTAAAATTCATGAACATTTTTTCCCAAATTTAACATACATTATTTTAATGTAAAACATTGTTTTACCTTGTATACTTTTTAAAAAATGGGGCATACATTTTTTCTAAACAGGTGGCATTTTTCGAATGTCACAATTTTTCGTAAGCATGATTAACATTTTTCTATACATGTTTAACATATTTGATATGCAGGTTTAATAAAAATATTTCTAAATTAAAGCATAGTAAAAAAATTAATTAAATAACAAAAAGAATGTGAAGAAGAATAGGAAATAAAACATGGGTGACATCAGTGTGATATCAGGATGTGCGGTCACTGGGTCGTTCCAGCAGCGGCTCTCTGTATGGGACGCTGAGCTAGGAACCGCTGCGGGTGGCACATAGCCGTGCCCTTCATGGCTCGCCTGGGCTGATGTTCATATAATCCGGTCTGCGGTCTGGAGGGGGCTTGAGATAGCTTCAATCATCGGAGACATGTTTTCAGTGTATGCACAATTGGTATCTGTTTGCTATCTTTCATTTTGCTATCGCCAAAGGAGATAACATTGTGGCTGGTGAACCGGTGAAAATCTACTATTTCACACTCCAAGTGGTTTTCACGGGTGTACAAGAAGTTCTCCTCTTATAGCCTTGATTTCTCAACTAGTAAAGTTGCATGCGGATCTGTTTGGAGCAGATATATTCCAGAATAACTTCAAGAGGGTTGGTCAATTGCCCATCACCTGGAAATGATACTGTTGAACATATATTTGTTGCATGTGTTTTGTAATACTATGGCCCACCTTCTATATGTGTATAGTTGAGGTTGAGACCCTGCCTGCACTTATATATACGTGTACCAGCACCCTATCAATATATTGAATATTGCAGTGCCAAACTATCTTCGTCTACATGGCATCATCCTTCTCGTTCCTCCCTTAGGGTTAGCCGCCGCCACGCCTCCTCGTGTGCGCTCACTACTAGGGAAAACACTAGTAATAGCGCGGGTGACCGCGCTACTAATAAGGCGCTACAGCTAACAGTTAGTAGTAGCGCTGTATAGACCAGCGCTACTACTATTGACTATATCAGTAGCGCTTTTCTGACATGCGCTACTATTAAGTAGTTGTAGCGCTTTTCTGTACCCGCGCTGCTGCTGTATCTTTCAACATTTTTTTCTGCTTCCTGTTGACCTAGAACAGTACCCCGTTTCAATAAACTGCAATTTCACAAATACCAGATAACAATATCATTAACCACAATACCGTATAGTCATACATTAGTCATACAATATCATTAAGCATTATAGGTACTCATATATAGTCAACATGCATCCTCACACACATATATGGTTCATACAGTAGCATATATGATAAGCAGTACTAGGTAGTCATACAGCATATAGCAGTCTACTAGGGGTAGTCATACAGCCACACACATATGTAGTTCTAGATGATATCGACGACGACCATCATCCTCAAGCCATGACGGTGGGTGTTTCTGATAGTAATTAGGATGGTCTGTCCAACACGAAGATTATTGCCAACAAGGAAGTTCTTCCACCCAATCGAGCTGAAGTGTGTGCGACTGTCCATGTCCACGCCGTACGCACAAGTGGTGACGGAGCCCCTTGCGGTAAAGCGTATTCCAGCAGAGCCTTCTTCATCTGGCTCGATACCACAACTCACAGATAGGCTCTTTCACAATTTTTGAATAAGAAAAACATATCAATTAATAAGTAGCCTCGCACATGCTCTTGCAAATATGTTTCTACTAAGTATAGATTTCTACACTATCAAAAACAATACTACATTTCTACTAAGCTTGAATTCTACTAATAAGTATGGATTCTACACTATTAACGGTTCCTTGGACTCTAGCTACACTAAAGCATATCATCGATCGGATTCTACAATAAGCATATATATCATTGGACTCTAGCTACACACTAAAGCATATCATCGATCGGACAGTAAGCATGTCATTGGACTCTAGACTAACTAAGCATGTCATCGGACTCTACACTAAAGCATATCATCGTCTAGCTTCTACACATCATATCATTGGGCTCTACACTAAGCATATCATCGGATTCACTAAGCATATCGTTGGACTCTACACTAAGTAAGCATGTAATCGGGTTCTACACTAAGCATATCATTGGATTCTACATAAAGATAATTTGCATTTGTAAGTATAACAATAAAGCATATAATGAAATTACTACAATAAGTATAACATACCATAATATGCCGATCAACCATGGTACTTGTCAGGCGGGTCACGAATGGCACCCCGACAAAGTTAGCACGTGGTGGAATTATGTCCCATAGGTTGCACACCTCCTCCTCGCTCAGCCTTATTCTTCGAGTATAGATGGCTTCATCAAGTGGGTCATCATCATCTTCCTCCGTGTTGAAATAAATGACGGCCAGCTTGTATGGCACCCCGGCTCAGAGAAACCAGAACGCCCCGAATTCCAGCCCAGAGATCGAGGAGAAGTCTTCTGGAATACGACACTCCTTAGCATAGAACAAACCAGCTCTTTATGACAATCTATTTGGGTACAAGGGATTACATCGGCACGACGACACTACGCCTGCCATTGTTGCTCTATGCAAGCAGCAGAATAACTCTAGCAGCGAAACAATGGCAACGGTAGTGAACTCCACTCCGCAGGGACTCTGGTTGGAACGCTTATCCTAGCTCGCACACAAGGGATCCACGGCAAACAAGCAATCAAATCCGGCATGACCTGCAAATTGGCATGACACGCCATATCAGTACATTGAATGTACTTGCAAGCTCATAATAATCCAGAAGCATTCAAGACAAACAACAACATGGCAATTACAGGTTAAGCAGGGATTATCATGATATCATCAGAACAACATAGCATGAACGACATGAACATGGCATGACCATACGAATCTGACGATACTAGCATGCAACATGATGACACTATCATGCACCATTTATTCTGTTTGGGTTACCTCATGACCATCACATGCATCACTTACTGTCGGTGTCCAAACCGGCGGATCTCGGGTAGGGGGTCCCGAACTGTGCGTCTAGGCGGATGGTAACAGGAGAAAAGGGACACGATGTTTTTACCCAGGTTCGGTCCCTCTCGGTGGAGGTAAAACCCTACTCCCGCTTGATTAATATTGATGATATGGGTATTACAAGAGTTTCTACCACGAGATCAGAGAGGCTAAACCCTAGAAGCTAGCCTATGGTATGATTGTTGTTCATCCTACGGACTAAAACTCTCCGGTTTATATAGACACCGGAGAGGGCTAGGGTTACACAGAGTCGGTTACAATGGGAGGAGATCTTCATATCGTATTGCCAAGCTTGCCTTCCACGCCAAGGAAAGTCCCATCCGGACACGGGACAGAGTCTTCAATCTTGTATCTTCATAGTCCGGGAGTCCGGCCAAAGGTCATAGTCCGGCCATCCAGACACCCCCTAATCCAGGACTCCCTCAGTAGCCCCTGAACTAGGCTTCAATGACGCCGAGTCCGGCGCGCAAGTTGTCTTCGGCATTGCAAGGCGGGTTCCTCCTCCGAATACTTCATAGAAGATGTTGAACACCAGGATAGTGTCCGGCTCTGCAAAATAAGTTCCACATGCCACCATAGAGAGAATAACATTTGCACCAATCTAATCTGCTGACGTATTCCGTAGCGTGACCTCATGCCACGGCCAGGCTTTTATTCATTTTACCGTTCCACCTTAGCGTGTTTAGTGAGGCGGTTTCCTTGGCACGTCTTGTCAAAGCAGAGATCGTGACCCCTTATTCCGGGATTCTCATCAATACGGGCGTGGGTAACCCAACCGCGCCATTAACCGCGGCGCTTGGGAGATAAGCGAGTTTTATTAGGCCGGTGGGGGCTCGTAGTTTTGGCCGCCCATATAAGGGGATAAGAATCTGCCCTTTCCATTCACGCCTTCTTCCTCCTTTGCTTATTCGTCCCTGCACGCTCGAGCTCCAACGCCCCAGCCCACACTTCCCACCTCAACCTACTCCAATCATGTCCGGTGCGGGAGGTAGATGGATGACCTCCTCCGTCACGGAGGGGCAAATCAAAAAGTTGAGGAAGGTCGGATACTTGTCCGACGACATCGCGCACCGGCTTCCAGATGAGGGGCAACTCATCCCCACCCCCAGGCCCCATGAGAGGGTTATTTTCCTTCCCCATTTCCTCCGCGGACTAGGTTTTCCTCTTCACCCGTTTGTCCGGGGGCTCATGTTCTACTACGGCCTGGACTTCCACGATCTGGCCCCGAACTTCATCGTCGTGTGCGAGGCCTTCCTCCGCATCCAGCCTCACTTTGGCCTATGGCTAAAGATCTTCAGCGTCAAGCCGAAGGTCGTGGGCGGCCGCCAAGCGGAGTGCGGAGGCGCCATGGTGGGAAAGATACCCAACGTTACATGGCTCGAGGGCGCCTTCGTAGAGACCATCAAAGGGTGGCAATCAGGGTGTTTCTACATCACCGAGCCGCGTGACCCTGAATGGGCAGCGGCGCCCGAATTCCAATCTGGCATTCCCACACGGCTCACGTCTTGGAAAGAGACGGGCCTGTCATGGGGTAACTCGGCAGAAGTGACCAGACTTCAAACCTGCATCAAAGACCTGATCAGCAGAAATGTTAAACTTGTCACCGTAGTCCAGGTCATGCTCTTCCGCTGGATTCTCCCGTGTCAACGAAGGGCTTTCAACTTGTGGGAGTTCGACCCGGCCCAGCACCAGACTCTGTCCCGGCTCTTCGACACAAAGCACGAGGATGCATGGAAGGTGTTATTCAAGAGCTCCGAGGTCTCCCCTCCCGTCACCGAGGATCGCGGATTCTGCGCCAAGTGCCAAGCCAGCGCGGTGAGCTAATTTTCCCATTACGGGGTATCTGTTTTCCATAGATTTGATTCTATGCGGGATCTAAACCCCCATCCCTTTAACAAGACTGGCAGAAGAAGGCCAGATAGATCAGCTGTCCGTCTCCTTTGCCTGAAGACCCAACGGACGCTCGTTTAACGAAGCTGCTGGTTCCGGCACCTCACGTGGTGCCGAAGAAGAAGGCCAAGAAGAAGGCCACAGGGACTCGAAATAGCTCCCGGTGCCTGGTGGTGTCGGATTCATCGCCCGACAACCCCGACGCACCCTTCGCCTCAGAAGACGAGGAGGAGGAGGAAGAAGAAGAAGCCTCTCCCCCTCCAACGGGGGGAGGAAAGAAAAGGAAGGCCGCCCCAACTGGGGGGGCGGAGGGTCCAAGAAGGGGAAGACCCTTCTGCCGGACTATGCCTCCGATGCCGAAGACGACGGGGAGGAATGGCCATCCAGGGTCAAGCCCTTGGCAAAATCATAAGTGTCCGGCTACCCAAATGACTCATGGCGCTTTTTTATTATTCGATAGCTTCTGACGCCGAACTTCAATTATGCAGTCTACCCAGAGCTCGGCTCGGTGATTCGTCGAGCGGCTCCCTGAATTTGTCGGATGTGAATAGCGCTTCACTTCCGACGGCCTCCTCCCCACTCCCTGCGGACGACGCCGAGGTGGAGTCCCAAAAGGGATCGAACTAGGAGGAGGTGGTCCTGGAGGCGCCCCAAGCCGACCTCCCGGACTCCAGGCCCAAAGGGGGTAAAGCCCCAGAGGGGTCTAAGTTTGGCCCCGGGCCGGACACTGCTCTAGAACCACCAGCGGTTCCAGAGTCCAACGGGCGGTACCTTCATAAGAAGGGCAAGCCTACGCCGCCGGCGACCTCCGTCCATCCGGAGGCGCCGGACAATTTGCTGGAGGCGCTTAACGGCGCCTCCATCGACGAGGAACACCGCACTGTTATGAGTGTGGTGATTCAAAAGGTTCAGTCCGCCAAGAGCGAGCTGACAGAAGCCTGTACAAGTCTGTTAATAGGCTTTGAGGTATGTGTTCAAAACATATAATTTTTTTACCGCATAGACAGTAGCCCCCGATGCTCGGTTCGGCGTTTGGAAAGAAAAGCCGAGCTGAGGATCTAAAAAGATATACGCAGGAGTCTAATAAAAATATGTCGATATGGGAATGCAGGCTGCGCTGCTGACCTCTGCCGCACTGACTGCGGAGGTCAATGCATTGAAGGGAAGCCTCGAGCGGTCCGAACGAGCTCGGCCGTGCCAAGAAGCAGCTCGAGGACAAGGAGGGTATGTGATACCGCATGTAAATGTATATAGAAATACTTGGTTGCAAAAAATGACAGGACCAACATAAATGTTGCAGGGGCCACAACCGAGGTGGCGACCCTGAAGGAGGCGGTCTCCCAGGCCGAAAACAGTGCGGCCCTGGAGCGCGCCGAGCGAGAGAAGCAGGAGGCACGGGTGGCGGAGGTGCGGCAAGAGCTCTAGGCTCTCGTGGAAAAACACGAGAGTTTGGAGCATGACTCAAAGACTCGAGAGTCCGAGCTCGCCTTGGCTCGTGAGAGTGCCAAAAATGCTAAGGCCGAAGCCCAGAAGGCCCTCCATGAGATCGAGGCGATGAAGAAAATAGCGACGGGTAAGGCATTCTTTATGCAAAGCAAGAACATAAAAGTTAAATATCTGCTACTTACCCGAATCCGGAGCTCTCCAGGAGCGTTCGCCGATCTGTCCCGTAGTGTGTCTGATGCCGCCGCATACTACCGAGCCGAAGAGGGGAGCTCGACGGAAAAAGTGTTCTGGTCTCAGTATGCTGAGGCCGAACATCCGGTGCCCCTGAGCAACCAACTGAAGCAGCTGGTCGAGCTCCACAAGGTGGCCGAACAGGCCATGAAGGGCCTCATAGCTCGGCTGTGGCCTGGAGAAGCCATGCCTGGGAGCTACTTCGGTCTGGTGCAGCGGCTGGTGGACGCATGTCCGTGGATTGAGGTCGTCAAGCGCTCCGTCTGCATCGAAGGTGCCCGTCGGGCCCTTGCCCGTGCTAAAGTGCACTGGGGCAAGCTGGACGCTGAGAAGCTTTTGGCGGACGCGCCACCACCGGGCAAGGAGTGTCGCACGCCCGAGATGTATTATAAGGGTGTCCTGAAGGGTGCTCACCGTATAGAGGACGAATGCTCCAAAGATGTAATCTTTGAGTAGGCTCGCATCTGTTATCCTGTACGTTGAAAACTTTGTTCATATGCGTTAAGCAATGCTTGTTAATTTAAAATATTACCTTCTATGCGGCCGTTTATCAAATCTGAGAGATGCAAGTCGTCGGCTTTGACCCCCATGCCACGAGTGCTGGGGTGTTCGGGATAAACCTGAGTGCTCTTGTTCCCATTCTTGGGTCCATCGAGGGAGGCGCTCGGCGCAACGAACCAGGTCGTCGGACTTATAATGCTTTATCACTCTCACTTAGCCATAGAATTCTATAATTTTAAATTTCGGCGAAGCCCCTAGTATTCGTAAGACCGAGTTCGGGGCGCTATCCATGCCTAGGCCGGATAAGTCCGGTTCCTCGCTCTAAGCGGCATAAGTCTTTAAGGACTCAAAAAACCTCGCGAACAGCGACCGGTCTCTCGCACTATCATGACAGTTAGTTTTAGCTTTCTCTACTGAGGTGTTAACCCAGCTCAACTGGGGCACAATCGCAGTAGTTCTCCCAGCGCTACCTTAGCCAACAATGCAGAACGTAAGGTACCAAAACATGGGAGCCGGGCAAACCCAACTATTGACCAAAGACATGATTCGGAGCTGATGCATATAGTGCTATAAGTTTGGGGTGCCGCACTCATGAGAGTGTTCGGTCTTCTCACACCATGTTATGGGGTGCTTAAGCCCCTGATGTATTGGTCGTACCAAAGTGTACGGCTGCATAATGTCATGACTGAACATATATATAAAAAAGGAATACAATAATAGATAGAAGCTATGTATTGTTTATTATTAAGGGGCTGCTATGAAAGCAGAACGATACAAATAGTACGATAAGCAAGAGATGGCATTATTTGACATGTCCCCCTCCAGGGGCAAGCTGCGGGTTTTGTAAGTAAAAACAGGTATTTAACTCGTTATAGAGGCCACCTGGACATTTGACGCGGCTTGTCCTCACCCTGGCTGTTGCATCGTGTGTTCGGCGAGTGTATTGCCGGACAGGCCTTCTAAGTAGTTGGGTCCTGAAAGTATATATAAAAAAAGGAAAACGGCCGAATAGGGAGCCCCTAAGTGCGGTTGAGCCGTATTCTGGGCGTGCCGTAGTTGTGCCCCTCCCCTTATGCCCATGGTATTTTCAAAGCGTAATTATGTACGCGTGGTACCGATAGCACCATCTGACGAGGGCTGGGGTTGGGGCCGCACTGCTATGCTTGCTTGGATCGTGCCGGCCGGCTCTGTTGTAGGTTGCTTTGGGCGCGCTTGACGTTGTCCGGACGTTTGATACCCGGATTAGAGAGCTGCCTTGAGAGGCTGCTCTGTACTTCCGCCGCCGGGGCCGCTGTGTGCTCCTCCATTCGGAGAGAGCATTCAGTGTTTCCATTTACCGTGATGACTCCGCGAGGGCCTGGCATCTTGAGCTTGAGATATGCGTAGTGCGGCACCGCATTGAACTTTGCAAATGCGGTTCGTCTGAGAAGGGCGTGATAGCCACTGCGGAATGGGACTATGTCGAAGATTAACTCTTCGCTTCAGAAATTATTCGGGGATCCAAAGACCACTTCGAGTGTAACTGAGCCTGTACAGCTGGCTTCTACACCTGGTATGACACCTTTAAAGGTTGTCTTTGTGGGTTTGATCCTTGAGGGATCTATACCCATTTTTCGCACTGTATCCTGATAAAGCAGGTTCAGGCTGCTGCCGCTGTCCATGAGGACTCTAGTGAGGTGAAATCCGTCAATGATTGGGTCTAGGACCAATGCGGCGAATCCGCCGTGACGGATGCTAGTGGGGTGGTCCCTTCGATCAAATGTTATCGGGCAGGAGGACCATGGGTTGAACTTTGGGGCGACTGGCTCCAACGCATAGACGTCCTTGAGAGCACGCTTCTGCTCCCTCTTGGGGATGTGGGTTGCGTATATCATGTTCACCGTCCGCACTTGCGGGGGGGATCCCTTCTGTCCTCTGTTGTTCGGCGGCCGGGGCTCCTCCTCATCATCGCTACGCAGCCCCTTGTCTCTGGTTTCGGCACTTAACTTGCCTGCCTGCTTGAACACCCAACAATCCCTGTTGGTGTGGTTGGCTGGTTGTTCGGGGGTGCCGTGTATCTGGCACGAGCGGTCGAGTATCCGGTCTAAGTTGGATGGGCCCGGAGGGTTTCTTTTGAATGGCTTCTTCCGCTGACTGGGTTTAGAGCCTTTGAATCCGGCGTTGACTGCCGTATCCTCGGTATTGTCGCTGTTA
This sequence comes from Triticum dicoccoides, assembly GCF_002162155.2. NCBI lineage: Eukaryota > Viridiplantae > Streptophyta > Magnoliopsida > Poales > Poaceae > Triticum > Triticum dicoccoides. Next base: position 694,382,103 of record NC_041393.1, read on the forward strand.
ATGTGGCGCTTGTGCTTGTTGCGACGTGACCTGCCATTGTTGTCCTTGGTATCCAAATTACCAGGGCTCTTGGTTATGTTATTGCTATGAGCTAGCCAGCTGTCTTCGCCCACGCAGTGGCTTTTCCTGTCCCAGGTGCCGGGCAAGCCATTCGTCTCGGATATTGTGCCTGAAGGCTGCAAGGGCCTCGGCGTCCGGACAATCGACTATTTGATTTTTCTTGGTTAGAAACCGTGTCCAGAATTGTCTGGCCGATTCTTCTGGCTGCTGGATTATGTGGCTTAGGTCATCGGCGTCTGGTGGTCGCACATAAGTGCCCTGGAAGTTGTCAAGGAATGCGGATTCCAGGTCCTTCCAGCAACTAATTGACTCTGCTGGCAGGCTGTTAAGCCAATGTCGCGCTGGTCTTTTAAGCTTGAGCGGGAGGTATTTGATGGCGTGTAGATCATCACCGCGGGCCATGTGGATATGAAGGAGATAATCCTCGATCCATACCGCGGGATCAGTTGTGCCGTAGTATGATTCAATGTTTACGGGCTTAAAACCCTCGGGGACTTGATGATCCATTACTTCGTCTGTGAAGCATAGTGGGTGTGCGGTGCCCCTGTACTGGGCTATATCGCGGCGCAGCTCGGATGAGCTTGGTCTGTTGTATTCGGCCTGGCCGTATTTATCATATCCGGTGTGACGGTTATCATCACGTGATGCGGGGCGCCCATGCGATCCCTAGATCGATATTGCTTGCCTTGCCTTGTTCTCCAATATGTCTCGCAGGTCTATTGCATCTCCCCGTACTCTGGCATGTTTTGAGCGGTGTCGGGGTGCGGCTTGGGTCGAGGGCCTGAAGGCCTCTCTGTCGCGGCCACGGGGTGGCCGATCGGGCGCATCGTACGCTGGTGATGTAGGTTTAGTTGCTTCCTCCTCAAGTTGGGGTAGCAGCCTGCGCTTTGGGTAGCTCTTGGAGGGGCGCTCGAGTTTATACTCTTCGGCCGCCAGGACTTCGGTCCATCTGTCAGCTAGCAAGTCTTTGTCAGCTCTAAGCTGCTGCTGTTTTTTCTTGAGGCTGCGTGCCGTGGCCGTAAGCCTGTGTTTAAAACGCTCTTGTTCGACGGGATCCTCTGGCACGACGAATTCGTCGTCGTCGAGGCTTGCCTCATCTTCGGAGGGAGGCATATAGTTGTCGTCCTCAACCTCTTTGTCGGCCGCTCTCTCATGAGGGCTGGCTCTTTCGTCCTCCTGCACTGAATCCTGCTGGAGGGGGTTATCTTTGGCACTGTCCGGCGTGTTGTTATCTCCGGTGCCGGATTCGCCGTTCTTACTTTGGCGGGATTTAGAGCAGCGCCGCTGACGTCGGCGCTTGGGTTGCTTCTTGGAGGGGTCATCCTCCGTTTTTTCCTCGCCATCCCCTGCTTTGGGGGTGTCCACCATGTATATGTCATATGACGAGGTGGCTTTCCAGTTCCCTATAGGTGCTGGTTCTTGGTCGTCTCCTTCATCGGCGTCCATACCGTCGATGTCTTCGGAGTCGAAGTCGAGCATGTCGGTTAAATCGTCGACAGTGGCTACGAAGTGGGTGGTGGGTGGGCCTCGCATTTCTTCATCGTTCGTATCCCAACCATGCTGACCGTAGTTCGGCCAGGGCTCTCCTGACAAAGAGAGAGACTTTAGTGAATTCAGGATATCGCCAAAGGGCGAGTGCTGAAAGACGTCCGCGACGGTGAACTCCATGATCGGAGCCCAATCGGGTTCGATCGGAAGGGGTGCATAAGATTCGGAGTCTGGAACGGAGTTCGGCACCTTGGAGTCACAGGCCTTGCAAAGGACTAGGCTGGTATTCGGCTCTATCGCTGTAGAGATTGCGGCTCCTGGGGCGGCGTCCAACCGTCCGTCCCTGGTTAGCGCAGTCGGCTCCGAACTAATGGTCGGAGCGGACTCCTGAGCAGCACTCTGGGCGCTGTCCGGCGGCAGAGCTAGATCATGCCCATCAAGACAGTGCGGCGCGCTCGGCCGTGGCTCGAATCCGTCGAAGATCAAGTCCCCGCGAATGTCGTCCGTGTAGTTTAAGCTTCCAAACCTGACCTGATGGCCAGGGGCGTAGCTTTCGATCTACTCCAGATGGCCAAGTGAGTTGGCCCGCAGTGCGAAGCCGCCGAATACGAAGATCTGTCTGGGGAGAAAAGTCTCACCCTGGACGGCGTCGTGGTTGATGATCGAAGAAGCCATCGGGCCTAACGGCGACGACACAGAGGAACTCTCAATGAAAGCACCAATGTCGGTGTCAAAACCGGCGGATCTCGGATAGGGGGTCCCGAACTGTGCGTCTAGGCGGATGGTAACAGGAGACAAGGGACACGATGTTTTTACCCAGGTTCGGGCTCTCTCGGTGGAGGTAAACCCTAATCCTACTTGATTAATATTGATGGTATGGGTATTACAAGAGTTGATCTACCACGAGATCAGAGAGGCTAAACCCTAGAAGCTAGCCTATGGTATGGTTGTTGTTTGTCCTACGGACTAAAACTCTCTGGTTTATATAGACACCAGAGAGGGCTAGGGTTACATAGAGTCGGTTACAATGGGAGGAGATCTTCATATCGTATCGCCAAGCTTGCCTTCCACGCCAAGGAAAGTCCCATCCAGACACGGGACGGAGTCTTCAATCTTGTATCTTCATAGTCCGGGAGTCCGGCCAAAGGTCATAGTCCGGCCATCCGGACACCCCCTAATCCAGGACTCCCTCACTTACCATCCTTGGACATCACACGATCATCTTAGGATTAAATCAAGCTTGGTATAAACAATACCGCAGTAATCATTAAATGACCACAAGGAGCTTGATCTTTACCCACGATCCTCGCACAACATCACGAATATCCAACAACTCGGTATCCTCGATACCACGGTGATCACTCACGGATCACAAACAGAACCACACTTGGTTCAATGGGTTACCTCGTAACCAAACGGTGATCATTCACGGATCACAAACGGAACCACTCTGGGCTCAACAGGTTACCTCGTAACCAAACGGTGATCATTCACGGATCACAAAGGGAACCACTCTGGGCTCAATGGGTTATCTCGTAACCAAACGGTGATCATTCATGGATCACATAACCATCTTATCTCATCTTCGAACCCGGGTTGTTATTAACCACATCATTATTATTACTGTTGACCCATAGTGTGACCAACATGAACTAGGCCCTTATCCGCGAGCACGGCTATCGATAGGTTTAGTATAGACTCTGGAGAGGTTAGCACATTGTACCCACACCACGGAACCCATGGCCTCGCACTCCCATTCGGTTGGACCAAAGGCGTTCCGACAAAACAGTCATACTTCCATGATACTCTCCTGACCACTCCGACTAACTCCCCATTGGGCTAAGTCATGGGTGGCCTCGTGTCTACCCCAGACACCAACGGCCACCGTCGTGGCAAAACGGCCACCAACGTGGCAAAACGGTCCCAAACGGGGACAAAAGCACTTATCATCTAACTACGGGCACACAAGGTTATGTCTGCTTACCGGGCGAGGGCACACACGCCCATAACCTTCCCTCGTTGGAGGCACCGGCGAGAGGCATGACAATAGACCCAGTTAGGACCCTCCCATAAAGGTAAGCGTGGTTGCACTTGTTAGCTCGATATGGTGGCACCATGACTCAGCCAACAGTTGTTCAAGTTCAATTTAATCTGGTTAAACTTGAATGCAAATATGCTGAGCCATGATAAAATAATATGATGCAATTACAATGCATGAGCATGATATCAACATAAGCATGAGGGTGCAACGTAACTATTGACCATATCAACAATGAATCATATCCAACTGAGCATGGCATAATGACCTGCATGAATATCACGAGTACAACACTACTCATAGAAACCTAGCATGACCACTAGTATCAACAATAACTATCATGTAAGGGCATATCAACCATGCTACCATGCAAGAATTTAACCAACTGAATGCAATCGAACTTGCATACGACGACACTCGGAACAGACGATAGTCATGCACCGAAAACCATCACTAACATCAACACGTACTACTAGCAAGCATAAGCATATGAAAGGAAATACTAGCAGGAGGAACAGAGTACAAGACAACATAGCACGAAAGTGAACACGCAACTCTAAGCATCACCGGAATAACGATAACCATATTTTCAACAAGCAAGCATTTAATAATTAAAGATTCAACTTGAAAACCATGGCTACTACATGATGATAACCCACAAGTATAGGGGATCGCAACAGCTTTCGAGGGTAGAGTATTCAACCCAAATTTATTGATTCAACACAAGGGGAGCCAAAGAATATTCTTGAGTATTAGCAGTTGAGTTGTCAATTCAACCACACCTGAATAACTTAGTATCTGCAGCAAAGTATTTAGTAGCAAGAGTGGTATGATAATAATGGTAACAGTAGCAACAAAAAAGGTAAATGTTTTTGGGTTTTCGTAGTAGTTGTAATAGTAGCAACGGAAAAGTAAATAAGCGAAGAACAATATATGAAAAGCTCATAGGCAATAGATCAGTGATGGATAATTATACCGGATGCGATTCCTCATGCAATAGTTATAACATAGGGTGATATAGAACTAGCTCCAGTTCATCAATGTAATGTAGGCATGTATTCCATAAATAGTCATACGTGCTTATGGAAAAGAACTTGCATGACATCTTTTGTCCTACCCTCCCGTGGCAGCGGGGTCCTAGCGGAAACTAAGGGATATTAAGGCCTCCTTTTAATAGAGAACCGGACCAAAGTATTAACACATGGTGAATACATGAACTCCTCAAACTACGGTCATCACCGAGAAGTATCCCGATTATTGTCACTTCGGGGTTGTCGGATCATAAAACATAATAGGTGACTATAGACTTGCAAGATAGGATCAAGAACACACCTATATTCATGAAAACATAATAGGTTCAGATCTGAAATCATGGCACTCGGGCCCTAGTGACAAACATTAAGCATAGCAAAGTCATAGCAACATCAATCTCAGAACATAGTGGATACTAGGGATCAAACCCTAACAAAACTAACTTCATTACATGGTAAATCTCATCCTACCCATCACCGTCCAGCAAGCCTACGATGGAATTACTCACGCACGGCGGTGAGCATCACGAAATTGGTGATGGAGGATGGTTGATGATGACGACGGCGATGAATCCCCCTCTCCGGAGCCCCGAACGGACTCCAGATCAGCCCTCTCGAGAGAGATTAGGGCTTGGCGGCGGCTCCGTGTCGTAAAACGCGATGAAACTTTCTCTCTGATTTTTTTCTCCCTGAAACGGTATATATGGAGTTGGAGTTGAGGTCGGAGGAGGTCCGGGGGGCCCACGAGATAGGAGGGCGCACCCCTAGGGGGGCGCCCCCTGTCTTGTGGACAGCCCGTGGGCCCCCTGACCTTGATTCTTTCGCCAAAAATTCTTATTAAATCTGAAAAGTGCCGATGTGGATTTCCAGGACATTCCGAGAACTTTTCTTTTCTACACATAAAACAACATCATGGTAGTTCTGCTGAAAACAGCGTCAGTCCGGGTTAGTTTCATTCAAATCATGCAAGTTAGAGTCCAAAACAAGGGCAAAAGTGTTTGGAAAAGTAGATACGTTGGAGACGTATCAACTCCCCCAAGCTTAAACATTTGCTTGTCCTCAAGCAATTCAGTTGATAATCTGAAAGTGATAAAGAAAAACTTTTACAAACTATGTTTGGTCTTGTTGTTGTAAACATGAAAAGCCAGCATTCAAGTTTCAGCAAATGTTATGAACTAACCATACTCACAATAACACATAGGTCTCACAATTACTCATATCAATAGCATAATTAGCTAGCGAGTCATAATAATAAAACTCGGATGACAACACTTTCTCAAAATAATCATAACATGATATAACAAAATGGTATCTCACTAGCCCTTTTTGAGACCGCAAAACATAAATGCAGAGCACCTTTAAAGATCAAGGACTGACTAAACATTGTAATTCATGGTAAAAGAGATCTAGTCAAGTCATACCCAATATAAATCAATAATAATGAATGCAAATGACAGTGTGCTCTCCAGTGGGTGCTTTTAATAAGAAGGATGATGACTCAACATAAAAGTAAATAGATAGGCCCTTCGCAGAGGGAAGCAGGGATTTGTAGAGGTGCTAGAGCTCGATTTTAAAATAGAGATTGAATAACATTTTGAGCGGTATACTTTTGCTGTCAAAGCAACACCTATGAGATGGTTGTATCTTCCATACTACATGCATTATAGGCAGTTCCCAAACAGAATGGTAAAGGTTTATACTCCCCCAACCACCAACAAGCATCAATCCATGGCTTGCTCGAAACAATGAGTGCCTCCAACATACAACAGCCCTGGGGGAGTTTTGTTTAATTATTTTGATTTGCTTTGATCTTTTTGGATCATGGGACTGGGCATCCCGATTACCGGCCCTTTCTCGTGAATGAGGAGCGGAGTACACTCCTCTTGAGAATAACCCACCTAGCATGGAAGATATAGGAAGCCCTAGTTGTAACATGAGCTGCTCGAGCATACAAAACAGAATTTCATTTGAAGGTTTGGAGTTTGGCGCATACAAATTTACTTGGAACGGCAGGTAGATACCGCATATAGGAAGATATAGTGGACTCATATGGAACAACTTTGGGGTTTAAGGAGTTTGGATGCACAAGCAGTATTTCCACTTAGTACAGGTGAACGCTAGCAAAAGACTGGGAAGCGACCAACTGAGAGAGCGACAATAGTCGTAAGCATGCATTAAAATTAATTCACACTGAATACAAGCATGAGTAGGATATAATCCACCATGAACATAAATATCATGAAGGCTATGTTGATTTGATTCAACTACATGCGTGAACATGTGCCAAGTTGAGTCACTCATTCATTCAAAGGAGGATACCATCCCATCATACCACATCATAATCATTCTAATAGCATGTGGGCACGCAAGGTAAACCATTATAACTCATAGCCAATCAAGCATGGTACAAGTAACTATAATCTCTAAATGTCATTGCAAATATGTTTACTTCATAATAGCTGACTCAGGAGCGATGAATCATCATATTTACAAAAACAAGAGAGGTCGAGTTCATACCAGCTTTTCTCATCCCAATAAGTCCATCATATATCATCATTATTGCCTTTCACTTGCACGACCGAACAAAGTGTATAATAATAAGAGTGCACATGCATTGGACTAAGCTGGAATCTGCAAGCATTCAACTCAAGAGAGAAGACAATTAATATGGGCTCTAAATATAAATAATCAATCATGCATATGAGAGCCACTAAGCATTTTCAATATGGTCTTCTCGACACCCAGAAGAAAGAAAAGAAAATAAAACTATTTACACGGGAAAGCTCCCAACAAGTAAAAGAAGAACAGGAAATCTTTTGGGTTTTCATTTTAATTTCTACTATAAGCAAGGAAATTAAACTAACTATTTTTTTGGTTTTTCTTAAGGTTTATCAAACATACAAGAAGAAAACTAAAAAAAGAAATTTAAACTAGCATGGGTAATACAATGAAAGAGTATGAGCACCGACGACTAGTGTGTGAACATGAATGTAACATCGGTGAGAAATACGTACTCCCCCAAGCTTATGCTTTTGGCCTAAGTTGGTTTAATACCAAGGACCGCCGCTACTCTCTCCGGTGTAATGAGAGGTGTAATCAGGATACCACTGGTTGGTCATCTCCGGATCCCACTGGACAGATGATGCACGATAGGGGTCTAGCTCAGGTTCCGGTTCCGGTTCAGGTTTTGGAGTAAAAGCTTGAGCTCGATGATTGTTTACCGCCTCCGGTGTGACAAGAAATTTTTCTGCAAGCAAATCAAACAACAGAGCCGCAGGCAAGATAATAATCTCAAAGTGTTTCTTATTGAATATAAGTTTATACAAGAGCATCATATCTTCGTTGTCAACAATAAACTTATGTGCTACCATGCTCTTGTAATCTATAATGTGAGGAGGCAATATTGTCTCCTTTTCCTCATGGTGCCTAATGGGTATCTGAAAATGTCTAGCAAGATGTGCAGCATAGATACCTCCAAATATGGGGCCTTTTGTACGATTAAGGGCTAGTCGTCTAGCAACGACGGCACCCATATTAAAACTATTGTCTCCAAGCAAAGCATGTTGAAGAACGATAATATCAGGAACACTCAAGTTTCCACTATTCCCACGACCGATCAAGCATCTACTAGCAAATATGGCAAAGTAGCGTAAAACAGGAAAGTGTATGCTAGAGACTTTTGCTACAGAACCCTTCTTTGGCTCTTCTACAGCAATAATATTAACAAAGCCATCCACATCTTCACGATGGGGTTCCTCTAGTTCTCCCTCATAAGGTATCCTACATACTGTGCAAAAATGACGTAAAGACATTTCTTTGAACTCGTCATATAAATAAAATGATACTTCAGGCGGTGACTTCTTAGGATAAAAATAAAAGTTTTGCACGAAAGTATTGGTGAGTAAGAGATACTGATCGATTCGGTCGTTGATGAAACCGGTGAGGCATGCAGTCTCGATTAAAGCATAAAATTCTTCACGAATTCCAGCCTCTTTCAAGAAATCATCACATGGCCATTCACACGGTCGTACTTCCGCCAAGCGAGGAAGATTATACTTGGCTTTTTCCTTCTTCTTAGCTTGTTTTTACTGGGAGCTTTGGCTAGAAGAGCCCCTCAAAAGTTTCCTCAACATTTTCTGAAATTTTCTGAAATTTTAGTAACTTCAAAATAAAAGTGCATAAAACTAAACAAGATTGATAGCAACTACTCCTACAAGTGCCTAGACCCCATATCATGCATTGGAATTGCTTGGGACCTCAAAAATTTAACATGCAAGCTCAAGAACAGGGTCACCAAGACAGCAAGGATTTGCAATGAATAAAGCACTAGAACAAAAACTAATTGGACCAATGGAGGAGTCACATACCAAGCAACAATCTCCCAAAGCAGTTTTGTGAATGGAGCTTTGAGCTAAGAGATCGAAAATCGCAGCAAAACGAGCTAGAACTCGGGCTTGAGCTGGATGGGGATTTTTTGGGTAGAAGATGGAGTGTGTGGGTGCTGGCATAAGTGGAGAGGAGCCACCAGGGGCCCACGAGACAGGGGGGCGCCCTACGGGGGGGTGAGCCCTCCTCTCTCGTGGCCTAGTGCTTGGCCCTCCTGCAATGTTTTCAGTGCCTAAAATCCTCAAATATTCCAGAAAAAATCAAACTAAATTTGCAGGGCATTTGGAGCACTTTTATTTTCGGACTATTTTTTATTGCACGGATAAATCAGAAAACAGACAGATAATATTATTTTTTCTTTATTTAATCTAAATAACAGAAAGTAAAAAGAGGGTATAGAAGGTTGTGCCTTCTAGTTTCATCCATCTCATGATCATCAAAATGAATCAAAGTTGATCAAGTCTTGTTAACAAACTCATTCCGAATAACACGGAACCGGAGAAATTTCGAATACCAGTAAGTTACCTCAATGGGGGTATGGAAATCCCCAACAATAAGAATATCATACTTTTTCTTGACAGTAGGGAGAGGAAATTCAAAACCTCCAAAAATGATAGTTGGAACTTTTTCAATAGAATTGATGCTATGAACTTGAGATTGTTTCCTCAGAAAGTGTACCATATGCTCATTACCACTAACATGAAAAGTGACATTGCCTTTGTTGCAATCAATAACAGCCCCTGCAGTATTAAGAAAAGGTCTACCAAGGATAATAGACATACTATCGTCCTCGGGAATATCAAGAATAACAAAGTTCGTTAAAATAGTGACATTTGCAACCACAACAGGCACATCCTCACAAATACCGACAGGTATAGGAGTTGATTTATCAGCCATTTGCAAAGATATTTCAGTAGGTGTCAACTTATTCAATTCCAGTCTACGATATAAAGAGAGAGGCATAACACTAACACCGGCTCCAAGATCACATAAGGCAGTTCTAACATAATTTCTTTTAATGGAGCATGGTATAGTTGGTACACCCGGATCTCCAATTTTCTTTGGTATTCCACTCTTAAAAGTGTAATTAGCAAGCATGGTGGAGATTTCAGCTTCCGGTATCTTTCTTTTATTTGTGATGATATCCTTCATATATTTAGCATAAGGATTTACTTTAAGCATATCAGTTAAGCGCATACGTAAGAAAATAGGTCTAATCATTTCAGCAAAGCGCTCAAAATCCTCATCGTCCTTTGACTTGGATGGTTTAGGAGGAAAGGGCATGGGTTTCTGAACCCATGGTTCTCTTTCCTTACCGTGCTGCCTAGCAACAAAATCTCTCTTATCATAATGTTGATTCTTTGATTGTGGGTTATCAAGATCAACAACAGGTTCAATCTCTACATCATTATGTTTGCTAGGTTGAGCATCAACATGAACATTATCATTAACATTATTACTAGGTTCATGTTCATCACCTGATTGCATTTCAGCATCAGAGATAGAAGTATCATTGGGATTCTCAAGTATTTCTGCATTAGGTTCACTAGAAGTTTGCACAGTCCTATCATTCTTCTTTTTCTTCTTCTTAGAAGAACTAGGAACATCTAGATTATTATTCTGAGAATCTTGTTCGATTCTTTTAGGGTGACCTTCAGGATACAAAGGTTCCTGAGTCATTCTACCAGTTCTAGTAGCCACTCTAACGGCAGAGTCATTTTTATTATTCAATTCATCAAGAAAATCATTTTGAGCTTTGAGCACTTGCTCAACTTGAGTAGCAACCATAGAAGCATATTTGCTAATGCGGTGAAGTTCATCTTTAACTCTAGCCAGATTATCACCTACACGTCCTATCTCGAAAGCATTATTCTTTAACTCTCTACCAACATAAGCATTAAAACTTTCTTGTCTAGCCATAAAGTCATCAAATTCATCTAAGCATGGGCTATGAAATTTAGTAGAGGGTAGTTCAACTTTATCGTATCTATAGAGAGAATTTACCTTTACTACCTGTGTCGAATTATCAAGACAATGTAGTTCTTCAGGCGGTATATTCAGACCATGTATCTCTTCAATAGGAGGTAAATTCTTAACATCTTCAGCTTTAATACCTTTTTCTTTCATTGATTTCTTTGCCTCTTGCATATCTTCAGGACTGAGAAATAAAACACCTCTCTTTTTCGGAGTGGGTTTAGGAATAGGCTCAGGAGTTGGCTCAATTGGTTCAGGAATTACTTCAGGAACTGGCTCGGGAAGAGTCCAATTATTTTCATTAGTCAACATATTATTCAATAGTATTTCAGCTTCGTCGACTGTTCTTTCCCTGAAAACACAACCAGCACAACTATCCAAGTGGTCCTTGGAAGCATCGGTTAGTCCATTATAAAAGATATCAAGTATTTCATTTTTCTTAAGATGATGATCAGGCAAAGCAAAAAGCAACCAGAGAAGCCTTAGGAATAACAGGTAAAACATAATCATTGGGGGAACGTTCATCATCACTATCATCAATAGCATCTTCAATATTTTCATTCCCCCTAACTCTAGCAAGTAGTTCATCAAGAAATTCACCTAATGGCAAAGTAATATCATGCAAGTAGTTTCAACATGCATAGCAGAAGTGGCATCATCAATAACATGCGACATATCAGAATTCATAGCAGTAGCAGGTTTAGGTGTCGCAAGCCTACTAATAACGGAAGGAGAGTCTAGTGCAGAGCTAGATGGTAGTTCCTTACCTCCCCTCGTAGTTCAGGGCAAAATCATGGTCTTAGCGTCTTTCAAGTTCTTCATAGTGATCAACAGATATAAATCCCAAGTTACTCAGAGAATAGAGCTATGCTCCCCGGCAACGGTGCCAGAAATTAGTCTTGATAACCCACAAGTATAGGGGATCGCAACAGCTTTCGAGGGTAGAGTATTCAACCCAAATTTATTTATTCGACACAAGGGGAGCCAAAGAATATTCTTGAGTATTAGCAGTTGAGTTGTCAATTCAACCACACCTGGATAACTTAGTATCTGCAGCAAAGTATTTAGTAGCAAGAGTGGTATGATAATAATCGTAACAGTAGCAACGGAAAAGGTAAATGTTTTTGGGTTTTCGTAGTAGTTGTAACAGTAGCAACGGAAAAGTAAATAAGCGAAGAACAATATATGAAAAGCTCGTAGGCAATAGATCAGTGATGGATAATTATGCTGGATGCGATTCCTCATGCAATAGTTATAACATAGGGTGATATAGAACTAGCTCCAGTTCATCAATATAATGTAGGCATGTATTCCGTAAATAGTCATACATGCTTATGGAAAAGAACTTGCATGACATCTTTTGTCCTACCCTCCCGTGGCAGCGGGGTCCTAGCGGAAACTAAGGGATATTAAGGCCTCCTTTTAATAGAGAACCAGACCAAAGCGTTAACACATGGTGAATACATGAACTCCTCAAACTACGGTCATCACCGAGAAGTATCCCGATTATTGTCACTTTGGGGTTGTCGGATCATAACACATAATAGGTGACTATAGACTTGCAAGATAGGATCAAGAACACACCTATATTCATGAAAACATGATAGGTTCAGATCTAAAATCATAGCACTTGGGCCCTAGTGACAAGCATTAAGCATAGCAAAGTCATAGCAACATCAATCTCAGAACATAGTGGATACTAGGGATCAAACCCTAACAAAACTAACTTGATTACATGGTAAATCTCATCCAACCCATCACCGTCCAGCAAGCCTACGATGGAATTACTCACGCACGGAGGTGAGCATCATGAAATTGGTGATGGAGGATGGTTGATGATGACGACGGTGACGAATCCCCCTCTCCGGAGCCCCAAACGGACTCCAGATCAGCCCTCCCGAGAGAGATTAGGGCTTGGCGGCGGCTCCGTGTCGTAAAACACGATGAAACTTTCTCTCTGAGTTTTTTCTCCCCGAGATGGTATATATGGAGTTGGAGTTGAGGTCGGAGGAGGTCCGGGGGGCCCATGAGATAGGAGGGCGCGCCCCTAGGGGGGGCGCGCCCCCCTATCTCGTGGACAGCCTGTGGGCCCCCTAACCTTGATTCTTTCACCAAAAATTCTTATTAAATCTGAAAAGTGCCTCCGTGGATTTCCAGGACATTCTGAGAACTTTTATTTTCTACACATAAAACAACATCATGGCAGTTCTGCTGAAAACAGCGTCAGTCCGGGTTAGTTTCATTCAAATCATGCAAGTTAGAGTCCAAAACAAGGGCAAAAGTGTTTGGAAAAGTAGATATGTTGGAGATGTATCTACTCCCCCAAGCGTTGGGCCCACTATCATGCAAGTGGGTATTAAGGCTTGCCTGGGGATGAAGAAGGCACCGGGGAGAAGTGCGGTGAAGGATCACAGAAAGATTCACCAAAAACAGTCCTCTCCTGGAGGGCTGTTTATGTGCAAGGGAAAAAAAGGTCATTTCCAGAATGTTAACACATGGTGAAAGTTTGACCAACAGAACGGGCTTGATGAAATGAAGAAGTGGGCTTTGGATTCACCTCAAACGGAGTTGTGAGCAAAAAGTTGTGAGGTGATGAAGATCAGGGACTTTTCTACAAAAATATCATCACAAACAAGTCCCTGAGTGGATAAGGCAGAAACGGGTTTCAGAAAAATACTCTTTCCAGAGAGGAAAATGCATTAGCGCCCGAAGTGAAACTAGAATACGCTTTTGAGCAAATGAAAGCATATTGGACGAAATACGCATTCAGAGAACTAAAATAGCTCTCACCAAAAGGCGCTTCCACTTATCCACGTGGACCTGGGCCTTGGGCCACTTACAGGTGGGTCCCACACGGTCAGGGGAGGGGCCAGCTAGGCGTCATCTTCCTCCTTGTTGCTCCCCCGCATGAGACAGAGGAGGCAGGGGAGGTACCAGCTGCCGGTGACGTGGCGGGTGACTGCGGCCACCTCAGGCGACGGGAGGGCACCGCGGCTGTGGACAGGTCTCCCGCATCCATCCCGAGGGCTAGCAGGCACCGGGGAGGATGTCAAGAAGCAGAGCTTCAAGGGGAACAGAGGGGCGAGCCGCGGCCATTGCACGCGGGGACGACGGCCCTTGTGGCTCCGGCGGCAGGAGAAGGGCGTGGGGAGAGTCGCCGGAGATCAGAGGGGCTGGTGGTGGTGGCTAGAAGTGGAGGAGAGGCTTGGGTAGCTCCAATTTAGGAGGACCGAGGCGGCAGCCATGGTGGCATTGGGCAGCGAGGAGAGGCTCCGGGGCTCGGGCAGGGCACTAGGGAGGACTACACGAGCGAGGCGAAGAGCTTGGCGCGGTCGGGAGGTATCTGGGCTGCTTAAATAGCCGCGGGGAGGAGCTGCCGCGCTGGCGTCGCCGTGGACGCGTGTCCCGTGGCGTGGACGCGTGTGCTTGCTCATGGACTCGGGAGAAGGTGACAGCGAGACACAGGGAGGAGCCCACGGGGAAGAGGAGGCTAGGGAGCACGGGGAGGAAGGCGAGGGCGATGAACCGAACCAACACGCCACTGTGCGTCCATGGGCACGCGTTGGTTTGCATCGGTGAGCAAGCAGACGGAGGGGGAGAGGGGTCCAGGGGAACGGCGACGACGAGAGCTAGCTGTTGGACGCGCTCACACGTGCGAAGACGACGAGAGGAGGAGGGGCATGAGCAAGAAACCATCCAGCTCGCGTCCATGGCATGCCAGAGAGGCGGTCACCACGCGCACTGGTGCACACAGTGCCACAAGTGATGCCAAACGATATTTGGGGGTTAGTCCTTCCTGGGTAGGTCTCATCAGTGGTGGTAACTTGGTTAAAGACGCAGTGGTTAAATGGTAGCAATCGTCTGAAGTTTACTGCAGTAAACTTGGCCATGCACTGGTGATCAACAGGGAAGTGATTGAGGTCAATGGAGTTGTCTGGGATGTATAACTATGAAAGGACTATGATCCTGGAGGTTTTGGAGCATAATGGAGCAAAACTAATATAGTTGTTGTGTAACCCCAAAATTGGTCCAGAATCAAGATTTGGATGATGCACTCACATGGAGTGTCAACTTAAGCTCAACTTGGGTAAGAAGAGTTATTTGATCATATGAAGATGTTGCAAAATATTTCATACCAATTGGATAAACCAAAATGGTACTTCCTTCACAAACATTTCCACTGCTGACCAGAAACTTGCAAACAATTTGGAGGGAAAATGGCTTAATGGAATGATCCCAAATTGGGTGGAGAGATGTTTTATGGGTAGGATCATGATCTGGTAATTTATTAGGATTTTTGAAGCAATATAAAATACACTTGCTTCACAACCTAGAAATATTGCCAGAATCAAAGATTTGATCCTATGCTCACATAGTTTATTGGATGGGGCTGCAAATGGGTGGAGAGGGTTAATATGAGCACATTAAGGAGTGTGCAAAAGTGAAACTCATTTGGATACTCCTAGCTAGTACTTCCTTCACAATGGCTTCTGTCTGACAGAAACTTTGAAAAATCACTGAGGAAGATTGGCTAGGAAAATAAAGTTGAATTTTGCACAAGGCAGTTATTTGAACATGAAAAGATGTCCAAAAGGTTGAGGTCAATTGGACAAGGGAAAATAGCACTTCCTTCACAACCTGCTACACAGGACCGAATAGAAAAGGAATTATTTGAGCAAGATAGAAAACATTGCAAGTGAAATTTTTTGCCACATTTGAGGAAGATATGACCCAAAAAATTTATGAGAATTATTTGGGAATATTTGGAGTGAGGGAAATATAGGTTGCTTCACAACCTAAGGCAGATAGGGTTATTCCTTTAATGAAAAAGGAATATTCCCAATAAAAAGAATATTGGGATTAGGGCTAGGATGAAATTGACAGGGTCTAGGGAAAGATTTGGGTATGACAAGCCACTCTGGAACGGAAGAAGAGATCATCTTCTTCAGTTTCCAGACCACAAAGCCACGGAAAAAAGAAAACTTGCGCAAAAACCTCAGAAAAAACAAAAGAAAAAGAAAAGGCCAAAAATTAGGCTGTCACAAACCTTACCCCCTTCAAGAAATCTTGTCCTCGAGGTTTGGTTTCTCAGGGAATAAGTATGAACATTCTGAGTTAAGGAAATCGTTTCCAACTCGGGTATCCTTTTTCCTTTATTTTTGTTCCCAGTAAAAAATTTATCTGACTGGCCCTAGGGTGGTTTGCTATACTGTATCCACATTCTGGTAGATTTTATCTTTCTCGTTCATGCTTATTCATTTTGTCGGTATGCCCATGAGGGTAGTGGGCTATGTGATGCTTCACCATAGTTGCTGGGGTCAAACTGCTGAATTGACCTTTAGTCTGAATTGACAGACTCTGATATTTGATACTGACAAATCTGAGCATATACTGTTAACCGAGTGGGTTGTCTGGATAGGGGTCCTTACCAAAATTGAGTAGGCCCCGCGGGTGAATATTCATGGGGATCAATACTGCCTCAGGCTATCCGGAGTATCTGCACCATGGGGGTCGTGCACAATTTTCATACCTGCATCACCGGCCTTGCTCCTTCTTTACTATGTTTCTTGTCTGGATCCTTGGACGAAGGACCGGAGTCATATTGTTTCTTTGTATGACCATAGTTTCTGTCGAGTACAAGATTCTGACAGGCATACTCTTATCCGCATCCATCTGACAAGGTAACCCATTAAATGGCAGGTTCAACACCCCTCAAGTTCTGACCGTAGGAAAATGATCATCCGAACCATTGAGAGAGATCGGCAAATAAATCAGTAGCCACCAGAACGGTCTTTACAACTCATATCTAGGACATTATTGAAATAATTCAACCACAGCTCAGGACGGCCGAAAAGCAGCTCAGAGCATGAGACCGGGTAGATAAGAAGAAAGTGGTAGCTCCCTAAAATAGCCAAAAAGCAACTATAGGGCTACTGTCACAAAAAGAAACTCAACAGCTACACGAGGCAGCCGAAAAGCAGCTCAGAACTCATGACAATCGTTGAAGAGAGAAATAAAAATTGGCATCCACCCCGAATAGCTAAAAGCATCTCAGATCACAGGCATGGTGCCGTCATTGGAGAAAAAGGGGAACAAGGCCTCATCAGGATCATTTTTGTAGGTTCACAAGTACTTGTACTGAGCTCATTGATGTCGTCAATCCTCATAATGCCTTGTCACACTGCGGTGTATACTGGCTTTCTTCTCTTAACCATCCTCGCGCGGTTGTCAGATCCTCATCCAAGTGACTTGTAAGATCTTGGTGGTATGCTCACCGCATATATATGAGAATCTGACTCTCGAGACAGACATGTATTCTGACTGATTCTTGCTTCTGACCAAAATGTTGCAGATCTGATTCTTCGGATTCACTGCCATATGATGTCAATTCACAGCGTACTACCTTGTGGACATGCTTTACTGAGAAACTTTCATCAGACCGCTTGCCGAAGAAGACTAAATATCGTGCTTCAGGAACTTGCCCCCTTAAAGACTTTGCTGGGGAAAGACTCGGTACCTTATGACAGAAGCTTTTGCGGTTGCTTCTAGGTACATTGAGGCCCTCTGCGATCGATTCCCCCTCCAGCAGATCATTGGAAAAGGCTCCAAGATGGGATCTCACAGGTACAGAAGGTTGCGGCGGTGGAAATAGTTTTTTGTGGTGCTCCTGGATGGTTTCGGGGTACGTAGATATATATAGGCGAAGGAGGTAGGTCAGGGGAGCCACGAGGGGGCCATGAGGCAGGGGGCGCACTCCCCCCCCTAGGGCGTGCCCTACACCCTCGTGGCTGCCTCGGCTGCTTCTTGACGTCCACTCCAAGTCTCCTGGATTGCGTTTGTTCCAAAAAGATCGCTCCCGAAGGTTTCATTCCGTTTGGACTCTGTTTGATATTCCTTTTCTGCCAAACACTGAAATAGGCAAAAAAACATCAATTCGGGATGGGCCTCCGGTTAGTAAGTTAGTCCCAAAAATGATATAGAAGTGTATAGTAAAGCCCATAAACATCCAAAATGGGTAATATAATAGCATGGAACAATCAAAAATTATAGATACGTTGGAGACGTATCACCAAGCCTGTGGCACCCCGGCTCAGAGAAACCGGAACGCCCCGTATTCCAGCCCAGAGATCGAGGAGAAGTCTTCTGGAATATGGCACTGCTTAGCAAAGAACTAAAGAGCTCTTTATTACAATCCATTTGGGTACAAGGGATTACATCGGCACGGCGACACTACCCCTGCCACTGTTGCTCTATGCAAGCAGCAGAACCTATCGAAGCAGCGGAATAACTCTAGCAGCGGAACAACGGCGACGGTAGTGAACTCCACTTCGCAGGGACTTTGGCTGGAACGCTTATCCTAGCTCGCACACAAGGGATCCACGGCAAACAATAAATCAAATCCGGTATGACATGCAAATTGGCATGACATGCCAGGTCCGTACATTGTATGTACTTGCAAGCTCACAATAATCCATAAGCATTCAAGACAACCAACAACATGGCAATTACAGGTTAAGCATGGATTATCATGATATCATCAGAACAACATAGCATGAACAACATGAACATGGCATGACCATACGAATCTGACGATACTAGCATGCAACATGATGACACTATCATGCACCATTTATTCTGTTCGGGTTACCTCATGACCATCACATGCATCACTTACCATCCTCAGACATCACACGATCATCTTAGGATAAAATCAAGCTTGGTATAAACAATACCGTAGTAATCATTAAATGACCACAAAGAGCTTGATCTTTACCCATGATTCTTGCACAGCATCACGAATATCCAACAACTCGGTATCCTCGATACCATGGCGATCACTCACGGATCACAAACGGAACACTTGGTTCAACGGGTTACCCCGTGACCAAACGGTGATCATTCACGGATCACAAACGGAACAACTCTGGGCTCAACGGGTTACCTCGTAACCAAACGGTGATCATTCACGGATCACAAATGGAACTACTTTGGGCTCAACGGGTTACCTCGTAACCAAACGATGATCATTCACGGATCACATAACCATCTTATCTCATCATCAAACCGGGGTTGTTATTAAGCACATCATTATTATTACTGTTGACCCATAGTGTGACCGACATGAACTAGTCCCTTATCCGCGAGCATGGCTATCGATAGATTTAGTATACACTCTGCAGAGGTTAGCACACTTTACCCACACCACGGAACCCATGGCCTCGCACTCCCATTCTGGTGGACCAACGTTGTTCTGACAAACCCGTCCGACTGCCATGACACTCTACCGGCCACTCCGACTAACTCCCCATTGGGCTAAGTCATGGGTGGCCCCGTGTCTACCCCACACACCAACGGCCACAGTCCTGGCAAAACGGCCACCAGCGTGGCAAAACGGTCCCAAACGGGGACAAAAGCGCTTATCATCCAACTACGGGCACACAAGGTTATGTCTGCTTACCAGGCCAGGGTACCGCACGCCCATAACCTTCGCTCGTTGGAGGCACCGGCGAGAGGCATGACAATAGACCCAGTTAGGACCCTCCCATAAAGGTAAGCGTGGTTGCACTGGTCAGCTCGATATGGTGGCACCATGACAGCCAACAGTTGTTCAAGTTCAATTTAATTCGGTTAAATTTGAATGCAAATATGTTGAGCCATGATAAAATAACATGATGCAATTACAATGCATGAGCATGATATCAACATAAGCATGAGGGTGCAACGTAACTATTGACCATATCAACAATGAATCATATCCAACTGAGCATGGCATATAATGACATGCATGAATATCACGAGTACAACACTACTCATAGAAACCTAGCATGACCACTAGTATCAACAATAACTATCATGTAAGGGCATATCAACCATGCTACCATGCAAGCATGTAACCAACTAAATGCTATCAAACTTGCATACGACGACACTCAGAACAGATGATAGTCATGCACCGAAAACCATGACTAACATCAACATGTACTACTAGCAAGCATAAGCATATGAAAGGAAATACTAGCAGGTGGAACAGAGTACAAGACAACATAGCACGAAAGTGAACATGCAACTCTAAGCATCACCGGAATAATGATAACCATATTTTCAACAAGCAAACATTTAATAAAGGTTCAACTTGAAAACCATGGCTACTGCATAACTATCATGCAAGTGGGTAATGAGGCTTGCTTGGGGATGAAGAAGGCACCGGGGAGAAGTGCGGTGAAGGATCGCGGAAATATTCGCCGGAAACAGTCCTCTCCTAGAGGGTTGTTTACGTGCAAGGGCAAAAAGGTCATTTCCAGAATGTTAACACATGGTGAAAGTGTGACTAACAGAACGGGCTCAATGAAACGATGGCTTTGGATTCACCTCAAACGGAGTTGCGAGCAAAAAGTTGTGACGTGATGAAGATCAGGGACTTTTCTGCAAAAATATCATCACAAACAAGTCCCTGAGTGGATAAGGCAGAAACGGGTTTCAGAAAATACACTTTCCAGAGAGGAAAATGCATTTGCGCCCGAAGTGAAAACAGAATACGCTTTCGAGCAAATGAAAGAGTACTGGACGAAATACGCCTTCAGAGAACTAAAAGCGCACTCACTAGAAGGCGCTTCCACTTATCCACGTGGACCTGGGCCTTGGGCCACTTACAAGCGGGTCCCACACGGTCAGGGGAGGGGCCAGCTGGGCGTCGTCTTCCTCCTCGCTGCTCCCCCGCGTGATATAGAGGAGGCAGGGGAGGGACCAGCTGGCGGCGAAGTGGCGGGTGACTCCGGCCACCTCAGGCGACGGTGGGGGCACCGGCGACAGCGGCCAGGTCTCCCGCATCCATCCCAAGGGCTAGCAGGCACCGGGGAGGACGAGAAGAAGCGGAGCTTCGAGGGGAACAGAGGGGCGGGCCGCGGCCATTGCACGCGGGGACGACAGCCTTGGTGGCTTTGGCGGCAGGAGAAGGGCATGGGGAGAGTCGTCGAAGATCAGAGGGGCTGGTGGTGGTGGCTAGAAGTGGAGGAGAGCTCGGGTAGCTCCAATTTAGGAGGACCGATGCGGCAGCCATGGTGGCATTGGGCAGCGAGGAGAGGCTCCGGGGCTCGGGCGGGGCACTAGGAAGGACTACATGAGTGAGGCGAAGAGCTTGGTGCGGTCGGGAGGCCTCGGGGCTGCTTAAATAGCCGCGGGGAGGAGCTCCGTGCTGGTGTCGCCGCGGACGCATGTATGGTGCCACAGACGCGTGTGCTCATGCATGGACTCGGGGGAAGGAGAAGGTAAGGCACAGGGAGGAGCCCATGGGGAAGAGGAGGCCAGGGAGCACGGGGAGGAAGGCGACGGCGACGAACCAAGCCAAAACGCTACTGTGCGTCCGTGGGCATGCGGCGGTTTGTGTCGGTGAGCAAGTGGACGGAGGGGGAGAGGGGTCCAGGGGAACAGCGACGACAAGAGCTAGCTGCTGGACACGCTCATGTGCGCGAAGACGGCGAGAGGAGGAGGGGCCCGAGCAAGAAACCATCCAGCTCGCGTCCATGGCATGCTAGAGAGGCGGTCACCGCGCGCACTGGTGCACACAGTGCAACAAGCGATGCCAAACGATGTCTGGGGGTTAGTCCTTCCTGGGTAGGTCTCAACTACGATGGTAACTTGGTTAAAGACGCAGTGGTTAAATGGTAGTAATCTTTTGAAGTTTACTGCAGTAAACTTGGTCATGCACTGGTGATCAACAGGGAAGTGATTGAGGTCAATGGAGTTGTCTGGGATGTTTAACTACGAAAGGACTATGATCATGGAGGTTTTGGAGCATAATGGAGCACAAACTAATATAGTTGCTGTGTAACCCCAAAATTGGTCTAGAATCAAGATTTGGATTATGCACTCACATGGAGTGTCAACTTAAGCTCAACTTGGGCAAGGAAGAGTTATTTTATCATATGAAGATGTTGCAAAAGGTTTCATACCAATTGGATAAACCAAAATGGTACTTCCTTTACAAACATTTCCACTGACCAGAAACTTGCAAAAAATTTGGAGGGCAAATGGCTTAATGGAATAATCCCAAATTGGGTGGAGAGATGTTTTATGGGTTGGGTCATGATCTGGTAATTTATCAGAATTTTTGAAACAATATAAAATACACTTTCTTCACAACCTGAAAATATTGGCAGAATCAAAGATTTAATCATGTGCTCACATAGATGATTGGATGGAGCTACGAACGGGTGGAGAGGGTTAATATGAGCACATGAAGGAGTGTGCAAAAGTTAAACTCATTTGGATACTCCTAGCTAGTAATTCCTTCACACTGGCTCCTGTCTGACAGAAACTTTGAAATATCACTGAGGAAGATTGGCTAGGCAAATAAAGTTGAACTTTGGCACATGGCAGTTATTTGAACATGAAAAGATGTCCAAAAAGGTTGAGGTCAATTGGACAAGGGAAAATAGCACTTCCGTCAAAACCTGCCACACAGGACAGAATAGAAAAGGAATTATTTGAGCAAGATAGAAAACATGGCAAGTGAAATATTTTGCCACGTTTGAGGAAGATATGACCCAAACAATTTATGATAATTATTTGGAAATTTTTGGAGTGAGGGAAATATAGGTTGCTTCAAAACCTAGGGCAGATAGGGTTATTCCTTTAATGAAAAAGGAATATTCCCAATAAAAAGATTATTGGGATTAGGGCTAGGATGAAATTGACAGGGTCTAGGGAAAGATTTGGGTATGACAAGCCACTCTGGAAAGGAAGAAGAGGTCATCTTCTTCAGTTTCCAGACCTTAAAGCCACGGAAAAAATAAAACTCACGCAAAAACCTCAGAAAAACAAAAGAAAAAGATAGGGCCAGAAATCAGGTTGTCACAGCTTGGGTCTTTCTGCTCTGAAGGAGAAGCTGATCAACTCACCACCAGTGATACCCATGTGGGAGATGAAACGGTCACATCCATCTCCTCCCATCTGCGACATATTTCGTCCTTTCTTAACCTCCATAGTGTAGGGGCCCCCAGGAGCCTCAAAGGTCACAGTGTCTCTGGTCTGCTTGTTGAATTCCAAGCTCACATTGCATGGGACGATCTGTGTATACACACTGGTATATACACAATACATTAATGCCAATAACACTAAAAACAAAATAGTTGTTACAAGTTTCATATATTTTGTTACCGCCGCAGGAAGAAAACTCGACTAGAAGTAGATGTCGAACAACGTGCTAGTTGCAAGGCTGCTGGATCTTGACTTGCACAATCGACATGTGGTGGTGGAGGTGGTGGTGGCGCCATTTTATTAAAGCAATATTAGAAAAGGATTAGCGATCCACTTCAGAGGAAAGAAAAACATATAACAAGAAATTCGATATGATTAACCTAAACTGAACCACAAGAAAACTAATCCAGGCCACTCGATATTTCCTACATATTCTAGCACAAGTCATGCCAAAATTCTTGGGAAAATCCGGCATGACCTTTGCTAAAAAAGGACATATCGAGCGCCTGAAATTTTCCGGAACGGAAATTAATCAACACTCCGGGAAAACTTAGGCCACTCGGAGGTGTTACCTGCAAACATGGCCACTTGGGCAAGCAGATATCCTATTTGAGAAACACTAGATATACATGTTTACCACTAAATAAACTAGTTCTATTAACAATGTTCTATAGCTAAAACATCTACATCATCATCCACTATTACTATTTCTTTTACTAAACCCTAAAAATATGCCCTTAGTTCAGAATATAACAAGTACAGGACATTTTTTCAAATTCTACCAACTAAAAATTTCCATTACTAAAATTTCTAATCAAAAGACCTAAAATTTCCTATTCTATTCAGAACACCTAAAATAGTCTACAAAATTATTCTATTACAAAACCTACATTCTACAATGTCTACATTCTAAAATCTACATTTAAATTACCTACATTCTACAAGAACAGAGAGAAGGGAGGGAGGAAGGAGGGGTAGGAAGGAGGGAGAGAGGAGGGGTAGGAAGGAGGGAAGAGGTGGGAAGGAGGG
>NC_041393.1:694406207-694409780 GCF_002162155.2 Triticum dicoccoides
GGAGAGAGGTAGGAGGAGCTACCTTGGTGGCAGTGACGGCGGGGGGGCGATGACAGCGGAATGGAGGAGGGAGCTAGGGAGGGAGGGGGCGACGGCGGCGGGATGTAGGAGGGAGCTAGGTAGCGAGGGGGCGACGGCGACAGCACCGGGCGGAAATGCGGCAGCGGCAGACGACAGGGTGCGTGGGAGAGTGAGTGGAGCGGAGAGAGGAGAGTGAAGGGCGACCTGTTGAGGAATATATGATGGCTTTAGCAGTAGCGCCCTTTAGGGTAACGTGCTACTGCTAAACACCCTAGCAGTAGCGGCTTTCAAAAAAGGGGCGCTACTGCTATGCCCTTAGCAGTAGCGCCTTATTTTAAAGAGCGTTGTTGGTAAGATTCTGTGTATAAGGTTTTTCCAAGTAGTGGCTGCCGCCGCAGCAACCACCACCGCACCCCGCCGCCGCCGCGCCCTTCGCCTCCACCACCCTATGCCGCCCGCTTCTGCCACCTCCTGCCGCGCTGCCTGATGCAGCCTCCGCTACGCCTCCCTCAGCCCCGCCGCCGCTCACTGCTCACCCGCCGCGCCGCCCCCACTGATCGCTTCTGCCGCCACCCTTCCCGCAGTCGCGTCGCCATCTCCCACCCATCGCTGCTGCCGCCACCCTTCCTGTAGTCGCGCCCCACAGCCACTGCCTCTTCTGCCGCTACTGTCCTCCTCTCTCCCTCTCCCAAAACCCTAACCCTAGCCGCGCCGCGCCATGGACTCCTCCGGTTCCTCCTCCACGCGCATGTCGAACCCCTTCGCCGGCCCAGAGCCCTCTGTCGCCGCCATCCGTGACCTCAACATTGAGGCCCAGGTCCCCATCCACCTCGACAGCTCCAGCACGTCGTACTACGCGTGGAAGACCTACTTCAACCTCGTCTTCCGCGAGTACTACCTCATTGAGCACATCGACAGCTCCGTGGACGGCGACTACATGAAGGGCGGTCCGGAGTGGTCCGCCATTAAGGCTACGCTCATCCAATGGTTCTACCAAACCATCTCAAAGGATATCTTCCACACGGTTTTGCCGAGCACGATGACGCCCATGCCATGTGGACCAAGATCAACGCGCTCTTCACCACAACAAACTTCAGCGCCTTGTTTTCTTGCAGCAGGAGTTCTTTGGCTGTCACCAGGACAACTCCACCATCAATGAGTACTGCATGAGGATCAAGATGCTCACCGATGAGCTTCGCGACATCGGCGCCAAGGTCCCTGACGACCTCATGGTGAGTACCCTCACCGCTGGCCTCAATGAGGACTTCGGCAACGTGGTGTCCAACCTCACCTTGCTGTCGTAGCCCACCTTCCAATGCGTCATCGCGTACCTCAAGCTTGAGGACCACCGGATGAGGAAGGTGAAGAAGCAGGTTCTGTGCACCGCCCTCACCGTCGGCACCACCCGCGGCGGCCCAGCTCCACCGACCCCCCCCCCCTCCCCCGCGTGCCTCGTCAGCAGTAGCAAGGTAGCGGGGGCTGGCGCAACCGGCAGGGCGACGGGGGCCATCATCAGCAGCAGGAGCAGCAGGCCCGGGGCGCCAGGGGGAACCGCGCTACCAGCAGCCTCCTCCGCCGTGGGCGGCTGGGCAGAACCCGTGGATGGGCGTCGTGCATTCCTATCATATGCTCGTCCCACGGGCTCCTGCGCCGGGTCTCCTCGGTCCTCGTCCCGCGGGCCACGAGGCGTTCCTCGGTGCACCCTACCAGCCGGCTGGCGCCGACTACCGCGCCCCCCTCGCACCGCCGCCTTTTGGTGGTTATGGCCCACTCGCACAGGCACCGCCCTACAAAGTTGTGCCGCCACCACCGGTACCTGCGCCATGGGATCCCACCCTCCTAGCCGCCCTGCACTCTGCGCCGTCACCGAGTAGCTATGGCGGTGGAGGCGACTGGTACATGGACTCAGGTGCTACTGCACACATGAGAGCTCATCCCAGTAACATATCATCTTCCACTCCCGTTAACACACCCACTTGCATCACTGTTGGCAACGGTTCTTCTTTACCTATCACTCATATCGGTAGCACTAGTTTTCCTTCTAGTTCCACACCTATCACTATGTCTAATGTCCTTGTTTCACCTGACTTAGTCACTAGCCTAGTTTCCGTTCATCGTCTTACTCGTGAGAATCCACTTACTATTGAATTTGATAGTGTTGGTTTTTCTGTGAAGGACGCTTGTACCCGGATGGTACTTCACCAATGTGATAGTCCTGATGAGCTCTATCTCGTGCACGCCTGCGCCTCCACCTCCACACCCGTTTCCCTCGCCGGCGGCATCGACCTTTGGCATGCTCTCTTGGTCCACCCCAACCCCATCGTTTTGTTTCAGATTCTTAGGATTTTTTCTTTCTCATGTAATAAGCTCGACGAGCATACTTGTGAGGCTTGTTGTTTGGGGAAGCACGCTTGTCTTCCCTTTAGTGTGTCTACCACAGTTTCCACTCTTCCATTTCAATTACTTCATAGGTGATGTTTGGACGTCTCCCGTTGCAAGTAATGCGGTCTATCTATACTAGTTGGTGATTTTAGATGATTATTCTCACTATGTGTGGACTTTTCCTCTTCGTCGTAAATTCGATGCTTTAGCCACACTCACCGTATTTTATTCCTATGTCACCATCCAGTTCGGTCGCTCCATACTTGCACTCCAAACCGATAACGGAAAAGAGTTTGACAATTTCGCTTTCCACACACTTCTCGCCTCTCACGGCACCACCTTCTGTCCGACTTGCCCCTACACATCACAGTAGAACGGTCGTGCCGAGCGTACCCTCCGCACTCTTAATGACTGCGTTCGCACGTTACTCTTTCACTCTAACGTGCCTGCTCGATTTTGGCCCGATGCTCTCACCACCGCCACTCTCTTAGTTAACATTCCTCTGTGTCGCCCTCGGTGGAACTACGCCCCTCACCACCTTCTCTTTGGTACACCGCCATCCTATGACGGTCTTCGCCTCTTTGGGTGTCTTTATTATCCTAGCATTGTGTCCACGACGCCACACAAACTCGCACCACGTTTCGTACCATGCGTCTCCCTTGGCTATCCCCCTAACACCAAATGTTACCGGTGCTATGATCCTGTCACACATCATGTGTACACCTCAAGGCACGTGTATTTTTTTGAGACGGTGTTCCCTTTTTTCAAGTTTCTCCAGCTGCGGCTCCTTTGGCTTGACTCCCGTGCCCCCTGCTTGGAGCGATACGCGGTGGCGGCCCCCGTGGTCCCACCTTTCCTGCACCTTCTGTCGTCACTCGGGTTCTCAACTCCCTCCCCCGACGTCGAGTCTGACCAAGCCCCTGGGTCCCCGGCACCCTCCTCGGAGGTTGAGCCCAACCGGGTATATCACCCCGACGCCGCGGTGGCCACCCCGCCCACACCCCGGATGGCGCCATCACTCCAGCGACGGGCTCGACTTCCACCTTGCCCGTCGCCACCCCTGCTACTGGCTCGGCCGCCGACACCGGCTCAGCCGCCACCACCGTTGGCTCACCCGTCGTTGCCAACCTTGTTGCACGACCAGTAGCCGCTGCCACGGCCGCTGGACCC
>NC_041393.1:694410222-694420927 GCF_002162155.2 Triticum dicoccoides
TCGTTGGTGCCACTAGCCTGGCTGCCGCTGTCCTGCCCCTTGGCGTGACGACCCGTGCTCGGACCGGTGTGCTCCGGCTGAGCACGCGCTACTCCTCCGACGAGTATGTGTGCGCCGCTTCGCTTCTACGTCGTTGCCCATCCCCACCTCCGCTTGCGCTGCCCTTCGGGATCCCCACTGGTTCGCCGCAATGCAGGAGGAGTTCGATGCCCTGCAGTGTGATAACCCACAAGTATAGGGGATCGCAACAGTTTTTGAGGGTAGAGTATTCAGCCCAAATTTATTGATTCGACACAAGGGGAGCCAAAGAATATTCTCAAGTATTAGCAGTTGAGTTATCAATTCAACCACACCTGGAAACTTAGTATCTGCAGCAAAGTGTTTAGTAGAAAAGTAATATGATAGTGGTGGTAACGGTAACAAAAGTAAAGACAACAAAAGTAATGTTTTTGGTATTTTGTAGTGATTGTAATAGTAGCAGCGGAAAAGTAAATAAGCGAGAACCAGTATAAGGAAAACTCGTAGGCACCGGATTAGCGATGGATAATTATGCCGGATGCGGTTCGTCATGTAACAGTCATAACATAGGGTGACACAGAACTAGCTCCAGTTCATCAATGTAATGTAGGCATGTATTCCGAATATAGTCATACGTGCTTATGGAAAAGAATTTGCATGACATCTTTTGTCCTACCCTCCCGTGGCTGCGGGGTCCTATTGGAAACTAAGGGATATTAAGGCCTCCTTTTAATAGAGAACCGGAACAAAGCATTAGCACATAGTGAATACATGAACTCCTCATACTATGGTCATCACCGGGAGTGGTCCCAATTATTGTCACTTCGGGGTTGCCGGATCATAACACATAGTAGGTGACTATAGACTTGCAAGATAGGATCAAGAACACACATATATTCATGAAAACATAATAGGTTTAGATCTGAAATCATGGCACTCGGGCCCTAGTGACAAGCATTAAGCATAGCAAAGTCATAGCAACATCAATCTCAGAACATAATGGATACTAGGGATCAAACCCTAACAAAACTAACTCGATTACACGATAAATCTCATCCAACCCATCACCGTCCAGCAAGCCTACGATGGAATTACTCACGCACGGCGGTGAGCATCATGAAATTGTTGATGGAGGATGGTTGATGATGACGATGGCGACGAATCCCCCTCTCCGGAGCCCCGAACGGTCTCTAGATCAGCTCTCCCGAGAGAGATTAGGGCTTGGCAGCGGCTCCGTATCGTAAAACACGATGATTTCTTCTCTCTGATTTTTTTGTCCCCGAAAGCCAATATATGGAGTTGGAGTTGGCGTCGGAGGGCCACTAGGGGGCCCACGAGGTAGGGGGGCGCGCCCAGGGGGCGCGCCCAGGGGGCGCCCCCCACCCTCGTGGACAGGGTGTGGGCCCCCTGGTCTTCTTCTTTGGCGAGGATTTTTTATTGTTTTTTTAAGGTATTCCGTGGAGTTTCAGGTCATTCCGAGAACTTTTATTTTCTGCACATAAAACAACATCATGGCAATTCTGCTGAAAACAGCGTCAGTCCGAGTTAGTTCCATTCAAATCATACAGGTTAGAGTCCAAAACAAGGGCAAAAGTGTTTGGAAAAGTAGATACGATGGAGACGTATCAACTCCCCCAAGCTTAAACCCTTGCTTGTCCTCAAGCAATTCAGTTGACAAACTGAAAGAGAAAAAGAAAACCTTTTACAAACTCTGTTTGCTCTTGTTGTTGTAAACATGAAAAGCCAGCATTCAAGTTTCAACAATATTATGAACTAACCATACTCACAATAACACGTAGGTCTCACAATTACTCATATCGATAACATAATCAGCTAGCGAGACATAATAGCAAAACTCGGATGACAACACTTTCTCAAAATAATCATAATATGATCTAACAAAATGGTATCTCGCTAGCCCTTTCTGAGACCGCAAAACATAAATGCAGAGCACCTTTAAAGATTAAGGACTGACTAAACATTGTAATTCATGGTAAAAGAGATCCAGTCAAGTCATACCCAATATAAACCAATAATAATGAATGCATACGGCAGTGTGCTCTCCAGCGGGTGCTTTTTAATAAGAAGGATGATGACTCAACATAAAAGTAAATAGATAGGCCCTTCGCAGAGGCAAGCAGGGATTTGTAGAGGTGCCAGAGGTCGGTTTTAAAATAGAGATTGAATAACATTTTGAGCGGCATACTTTTGCTATCAACGCAACAACTATGAGATGATGATATCTTCCATGCTAAAAAAATTATAGGCGGTTCCCAAACAGAATGGTAAAGTTTATACTCCCCCTCCTCCACAAGCATCAATCCATGGCTTGCTCGAAACAACGAGTGTCTCCAACATTCAACGGGTCCCAGGGGGAGATTTGTTTGCAATTATTTTTATTTAATTTGTATAAAGCATGGGACTGGGCATCCCGGTGACCAGCCATTTTCTCGTGAATGAGGAGCAGAGTCCACTCCTCTTGAGAATAACCGCCTAACATGAAAGATAAGGGCAGCCCTAGTTGAGACATGAGCTGCTTGAGCATACAAAACAGAATTTCATTTGAAGGTTTGGAGTTTGGCACATACAAATTTACTTGGAACGGCAGGTAAATACCGCATATAGGTAGGTATAGTGGACTCATATGGAACAACTTTGGGGTTTAAGGAGTTTGGATGCACAAGCAGTATTCCCGCTTAGTACAGGTGAAGGCTAGCAAAAGACT
The DNA here is from genome assembly GCF_002162155.2 of Triticum dicoccoides. Taxonomy (NCBI): domain Eukaryota; kingdom Viridiplantae; phylum Streptophyta; class Magnoliopsida; order Poales; family Poaceae; genus Triticum; species Triticum dicoccoides. The sequence continues at coordinate 694,412,966 of NC_041393.1, forward strand.
GGGAAGCAACCAGCTGGGAGAGCGACAACAGTCGTAAACATGCATTAAAATTAATTTACACCGAATACAAGCATGAGTAGGATATAATCTACCATGAACATAAATATCATGAAGGCTATGTTGATTTGATTCAACTACATGTGTGAACATGTGCCAAGTCTAGTCACTCAATTCATTTAAAGGAGGATACCATCCCATCATACCACATCATAATCATTCTAATAACATGTTGGCACGCAAGGTAAACCATTATAACTCATAGCTAATCAAGCATGGCACAAGGAACTATAATCTCTAAATGTCATTGCAAATATGTTTACTTCATAATAGCTAACTCAGGAACGATGAATCATCATATTTACAAAAACAAGAGAGGTCGAGTTCATACTAGCTTTTCTCATCCCAATAAGTCCATCATATATCATTATTATTGCCTTTCACTTGCACGACCGAATGAAGTGTATAATAATAAGAGTGCACGTGCACTGGACTAAGCTGGAATCTGCAAGCATTCAACTCAAGAGAGAAGACAAGTAATATGGGCTCTAAGTTAAATAATCATGCATGCATATATGAGCCACTAAGCATTTTCACTATGGTCTTCTCGACCCCCAAAGAAAGGAAAAGAAATAAAAACTATTTACACGGGAAAGCTCCCAACAAGCAAAAGAAGAACGAGAAATATTTTTGGGTTTTCCTTTTTGATTACTACAGCAAAGAAATAAGCTACTACTAATTTTTTTTGGTTTTTTCTTAAGGTTTATCAAACAATCAAGAAGAAAGCAGGAAAAAGAAAAATAAACTAGCATGGATATTACAGTGAAAGAGTATGAACATCGACATCTAGCAATGAGTGTGAGTGAACACAAATGTAATGTCAGTGGGAAATACGTACTCCCCCAAGCTTAGGCTTTTGGCCTAAGTTGGTCTATTGCCAGGGATAGCCTGGCGGATACCCGTAGGTGAAGCTGGGGTCATACTGTGACGAAGAAGGCTCCGGCTGCCATTGGCTGGCAACCTCCTCTGGATCCCAAGAATAGACAGATTGTCGCGGAGGCTCATCTTGTGGCTCCGGTTCCGGGGCTGGTACAGGATTCCGATAGGCTTGAACAGCTGACCACGGAATGATGTGATGACCTGCCGATAAGTTAAACAAAGAAGTAGCAGGCAAAGTAATAGTCTCAGGGTGATGTTTATCAAAGTATAATTTGTATTTGAGCTCCCCTTTGCGACTCTTGACAAGAAAATCATGCGCTATCATACTCTTATAATCTAAATAAGCACGGGGCAGTGTTGTTTCTTCTTTCTCCTCATGCCTAATAGGTATTTCAAAATGTTCAGCTAGGCGTGAAGCATAAATGCCTCCAAAGATGGGGCCCTTAGTACGGTTCAGACTAAACCGTCTAGCAACAATTCCACCCATACTCACAGAGTTATTGCAATATAAACTATGGAACAAAATAATAATATCAGGAATACTAAGGTTCCCACAGTTTCCGCGTCCAATCAAGCAACGACTAGCAAATAAGGCAAAGTGGCGTAAAACAGGAAAATGTATGCTAGTGATCCTTGCATCAGAAACCTTCCTGGTTTCTCCCACAGTGATAGTGTTAATAAAAGCTTCTACTTCATTACGGTGGGGTTCATCTACGGTGCCCTCAAAGGGTATTCTGCAAACCTCGCAGAATTCAGCTAATGCCATCTCTTTAACAACGTCATATAAATGAAATTCTACTGTTGGAGGTGATTTCTTAGGGAAAAATAGAAGTTTTGCACAAAAGTATTTGTGAGTAAGAGATACTGATGACGTTGTTCGCGGAGGAAGTCGGTGAGGCCGGCGTTCTCAATCAATAAACAGAAATCCTCATAAATCCCGGCTCTCCTCAAAAAGTCATCGGAAGGCCATTCGCACGGCCGGACCTCCGCGGTGCGAGGCAAATTAAATTTGGGCTTCTGCTCTTCTTCCTTTTGTTTTTCCTTCGAGCTTCGGCTCGACGAGCCCCTCAAAAGTCTCTTCATTATTTTCTGAAACAATCTGAAATTTTTAGTAACTTCAAATAAAAGTGAACCAACTTCAACAAAATTGATAGCAACAACTCCTACAAGTGCCTAGAGCCTATATAAAGCATTGGAACTACTTGGAACCATATAAATTTGACATGCAAGCTCAAGAACATGGTCACCTATGCAGCACAAATTTGCAATGAATAAAGCACTAGAACAAAAACTAATTGGACCAATGGAGGAGTCACATACCAAGGAACAATCTCCCCAAGCAGTTTTGCGAGAGGTGCTTTGAGCAAGGAGATCGAAAATCACAGCAATGGGGGCTGGAACTCGTGCTTGAGTTGGTTTTTCGTGTTTGTGTGAGGCAGAGGAAGAAGATGGGTGCAGGAATAAGTGGAGGAGGGCCACCGTGGGCCCACGAGGCAGGGGGCGCGCCCAGGGGGGAAGGGCGCGCCCTCCACCCTTGTGGCCAGGTGGCAGCTCCCCCCGCGGTAATTTTTGCACAGTAAATCCTCAAATATTCCCGAAAAAATCATATTAAATTGGCATGGCATTCTGAGGACTTCTATTTTCGGGATATTTTTATATTGCACGGATAAGTCAGGAAAGAGACAAAAAATAATATTTTACTTTATTTCTACTAAATAAAAAGGAAATATAAAGAGGGTACACAAGGTTGTGCTTCTAGTTTCATCCATCTCGTGTTCATCAAAAAGAATCCACTAACAAGGTTGATCAAGTCTTGTTAACGAGCTCATTCTGATTAACACGGAACCGGAGAAATTTCGAATAAGACTAAGTTACCTCAACGGGAATATGAAAATCCCCAACAATAAGAATATCAGACTTTTTCTTGATAGTAGGGAGAGGAAATTCAAAACCTCCAAATATAATTGATGGAATTTTCCCAATAGAGTTGATACTATAAACTTGAGGTTGTTTCCTCGGAAAGTGTACCGTGTGCTCGTTACCATTGACATGAAAAGTGACATTGCCTTTGTTGCAATCAATAACAGCCCCTGCAGTATTAAGGAAAGGTCTTCCAAGAATAATAGACATACTATCATCCTCGGGAATATCAAGAATAACAAAGTCCGTTAAAATAGTAACGTTTGCAACTACAACGGGCACATCCTCACAAATACCGACAGGTATAGCAGTTGATTTATCAACCATTTGCAAGGATATTTCAGTAGGTGTCAACTTATTCAAGTCAAGTCTACGATATAAAGAGAGAGGCATAACACTAACACCGGCTCCAAGATCACATAAAGCAGTTTTAACATAATTTCTCTTAATGGAGCATGGTATAGTTGGTACTCCTGGATCTCCAAGTTTCTTTGGTATTCCACCCTTAAAAGTATTATTAGCAAGCATGGTGGAAATTTCAGCTTCCGGTATCTTTCTATTATAAGTAATAATATCCTTCATATACTTAGCATATGGATTTGTTTTGAGCACATCAGTTAATCGCATACGCAAAAAGATAGGTCTAATCATTTCAGCAAAGCGCTCAAAATCCTCATCATCCTTTTTCTTGGATGGTTTTGGAGGAAAAGGCATGGGTTTTTGAACCCATGGTTCCCTTTCTTTACCATGTTTCCTAGCAACAAAGTCTCTTTTATCACAACATTGATTCCTTGATTGTGGGTTATCAAGATCAATAGCAGGTTCAACTTCTACATCATTATCATTACTAGGTTGAGCGTCATCATGAACATCATCATTAACATTTTCACTAGGTTCATGTTCATCACCTGATTGTGTTTCAGCATTAGAAATAGAGACATCATTTGGATTCTCAGGTGGTTCAGCAATAGGTTCACTAGAAATTTGCAAAGTCCTATCATTTTTCTTTTTCTTCCTCTTAGAAGAACTAGGTACATCAATATTATTTCTCTGAGAATCTTGCTCGATTCTCTTAGGGTGGCCTTCAGGATACAAAGGTTCCTGAGTCATTCTACCAGTTCTAGTAGCCACTCTAACAGCATAATCATTTTTCTTACTATTCATTTCATCAAGCACTTCTTTCTGAGCTTTAAGTACTTGTTCTACTTGAGTGGTAACCATAGAAGCATGTTTGCTAACAAGTTTAAGTTCACCTCTAATATCAGCCATATAATCACCCAAGCGTTTAATCATATAAGCATCTTGTTTTAATTGTCTACCAAAATAGGCATTAAAGTCATCTTGCTTAAACATAAAGTTATCAAACTCATCCAAACACTGACTAGCAATTTTAGTAGGAGGGACTTCAGCTTTATCATATCTATAGAGAGAATTTACCTTTACTACATGTGTCGGGATATCGGGAGGTTCTTCAGTAAATAAGTAATTGAGATCATATACTTCTTCAATAGGCGGTAAATTAAGACCATGTATTTCTTCAATAGGAGGTAAATTCTTAACATCTTCAGCTTTAATACCTTTTTCTTTCATAGATTTCTTTGCCTCTTGCATATCTTCACGACTGAGAAATAGAACACCTCTCTTCTTCAGAGTTGGTTTAGGAATAGGCTCAGTAATTGGCTCTGGAGCTGGCTCAGGAGGTGGCTCAGGAGGTGCCCAACTATTTTCATTTGTCAACATATTATTCAATAGACTTTCAGCTTCATCCGGTGTTCTTTCCCTGAAAAGAGAACCAACACAACTATCCAGGTAATCTCTGGAAGCATCGGTTAGTCCATTATAAAAGATATCAAGTATTTCAGGTTTCTTAAGAGGATGATCAGGCAAAGCATTAAGTAACTTGAGAAGCCTCCCCCAAGCTTGTGGGAGACTCTCTTCTTCAATTTGCACGAAGTTGTATATTTCCCTCAAAGCAGCTTGTTTCTTATGAGCAGGGAAATATTTAGCAGAGAAGAAATAAATCATATCCTGGGGACTTTGCACACAACCAGGATCAAGAGAATTAAACCATATCTTAGCATCACCCTTTAATGAGAAAGGAAATATTTTGAGTAAATAAAGGTAGCGCAATCTCTCATTATTAGTAAACAGGGCAGCTATATCATTTAACTTAGTAAGATGTGCCACAACAGTTTTAGATTCATAGCCATAAAAAGGATCAGATTCAACCAAAGTAATTATATCTGGATCAACAGAAAAATCATAATAATCCTTATCGGGAACACAGATAGGTGAAGTAGCAAAAGCACGGTCGGGTCTCATTCTGTCTCTAAAAGATTCTTTACTCCATTTAACTACCAACCTCTTAAGTTCATATCTATCTTGGCAAGCAAAAATAGCTGCAGAAGATTCCGCATCAAAAAGATAACCCTCAGGAATAGCAGGCATATTTTCATCATCACTCTCATCATTGTATTCAGATTCAATAATTTCTCTTTCTTTAGACCTAGAAATTTGCTCATCAAGAAATTCACCAAGGGGCACAGTAGTATCAAGCATATAAGTAATTTCATCATAAGTATCATGCATAGCAGAAGTGGCATCATCAATAACATGCAACATATCAGAATTCGTAGCAGTAGCAGGTTTAGGTGTCGCTAGCTTACTCATAACCGAAGGAGAATCTAGTGCAGAGCTAGATGGTAGTTCCTTACCTCCCCTCGTAGTTGAGGGATAAATTGTTCTCTTAGCGTCTTTCAAGTTCTTCATAGTGTCCAGCAGATATAAATCCCAAGTGACTCAAAGAATAGAGCTATGCTCCCCGGCAATGGCACCAGAAAAAGGTCTTGATAACCCACAAGTATAGGGGACCGCAACAATTTTTGAGGGTAGAGTATTCAACCCAAATTTATTGATTCGACACAAGGGGAGCCAAAGAATATTCTCAAGTATTAGTAGCTGAGTTGTCAATTCAACCACACCTAGAAACTTAGTATCTGCAACAAAGTGTTTAGTAGCAAAGTAATATGATAGTGGTGGTAACGGTAACAAAAGTAAAGACAGCAAAAGTAATGTTTTTGGTATTTTGTAGTGATTGTAACAGTAGCAGCGGAAAAGTAAATAAGCTAGAACCAGTATAAGGAAAACTCGTAGGCACCGGATTAGCGATGGATAATTATGCCGGATGCGGTTCGTCATGTAACAGTCATAACATAGGGTGACACAGAACTAGCTCCAGTTCATCAATGTAATGTAGGCATGTATTCCGAATATAGTCATACGTGCTTATGGAAAAGAACTTGCATGACATCTTTTGTCCTACCCTCCCGTGGCAGCGGGGTCCTATTGGAAACTAAGGGATATTAAGGCCTCCTTTTAATAGAGAACCGGAACAAAGCATTAGCACATAGTGAATACATGAGCTCCTCAAACTATGGTCATCACCGGGAGTCGTCCCGATTATTGTCACTTCGGGGTTGCCGGATCATAACACATAGTAGGTGACTATAGACTTGCAAGATAGGATCAAGAACACACATATATTCATGAAAACATAATAGGTTCAGATCTGAAATCATGGCACTCGGGCCCTAGTGACAAGCATTAAGCATAGCAAAGTCATAGCAACATCAATCTCAGAACATAATGGATACTAGGGATCAAACCCTAACAAAACTAACTCGATTACATGATAAATCTCATCCAACCCATCACCGTCCGGCAAGCCTACGATGGAATTACTCACGCACGGCGGTGAGCATCATGAAATTGGTGATGGAGGATGGTTGATGATGACGATGGCGACGAATCCCCCTCTCCGGAGCCCCGAACGGACTCCAGATCAGCCCTCCTGGGAGAGATTAGGGCTTGGCGGCGGCTCCGTATTGTAAAACACGATGATTTCTTCTCTCTGATTTTTTTTCTCCCCGAAAGCCAATATATGGAGTTGGAGTTGGCGTCGCAGGGCCACCAGGGGGCCCACGAGGTAGGGGGAGCGCCCAGGGGGGCGCGCCCCACCCTCGTGGACAGGGTGTGGGCCCCCTGGTCTTCATCTTTGGCGAGGATTTTTTATTGTTTTTTCTAAGGTATTTCGTGGAGTTTCAGGTCATTCCGGGAACTTTTATATTCTGCACATAAAACAACATCATGGCAATTCTGCTAAAAACAGCGTCAGTCCGGGTTAGTTCCATTCAAATCATACAGGTTAGAGTCCAAAACAAGGGCAAAAGTGTTTGGAAAAGTAGATACGACGGATACGTATCACAGTGCAACCGCACGTGGCATCTTGTTCCGCGACCCCCTCGTGCCAATGTGATTACTGGCAAGTGGCTGTTCCGCCACAAGACCCGCCCGGACGGTTCTCTCGAGCGCTACAAGGCTCGGTGGGTGGTTCGTGAATTTCGGCAGCATGCGGGCGTGGACTTCACTGACACCTTCGCTTCGGTAGTGAAACCAGGCACGATCCGCACCGTGCTTCAATTGGCGGTCTCGCGAGCCTGGCATGTGCGTCCGTTGGATGTCTCCAACGCTTTCTTGCACGGTCATCTTGCCGAGCAGGTGTTCAATGAGCAACCCACTGATTTTGTCGACGCCGAGCATCCAGACACTACAAAAAAAGACACATCCGTGACATTTTGGGTCGAACGAAAAAAAATACTGTCATACATATGACACTTCTATGACGATAATTATGACAAAACCTGGTATCATCATAGATGTGGTGGGCTCCTACTTCTATGACAAAAAATCATGACAGAAAATGGGATTTTTGTCCTGGGCGGGCCGGATACGCAGCTGCATGACATTCTTTGGGCCGTCCATGACGGAAAAAACCATGGTAGAAGCAAGGGGGAGGAAAATTTCGGGGAGTTGCCGGTTACGGTGGGAGGTCGGGGGCCGAGCGATGCGCGTTTCTCTCGTACACGTACGCGCGTGTGTGCGAGGCGTTGGCTCTAACTGAACCCGAGCGAGGCGTTGGGCTCTAACTGAACTCGAGCGATTGCACTGCAGGCTACGCGTTACTGAACCCGAGCGATCGATCGATGGTTGTTAACTGAACCCGATGGAGCGATTCCTTCACTACTGCTGCTAATTAAAGCCGATCGA
>NC_041393.1:694421380-694422831 GCF_002162155.2 Triticum dicoccoides
TTTGCGGTACGCCGCACCCCTCCCAATGAACAGGACCCCCGTTTCGACCGTAGCGCTCCAACACAAGTCTGTTTCGTCCGTTTTGCGTTACGCCACACCCATCCCGATCAACAGGACCCCCGTTTCGACCGTAGGAGGTTCGTTTCATCCGTTTTGCGGTACGCCACACCCCTCCCGATCAATAGGACCCCCGTTTCGACAGTAGGAGGTCCGTTTCCTCCGTTTTGCGGTACGCCACACCCCTCTCGATCAACAGGAACCCGTTCTGAACGTAGGAGGTCTGTTTCCTCCGTTGTGCGGTACGCGAGGCCTCGTTTCCATCGCTTGTTCTGTCCAAGCCCTCCCGATGAACACGACCACGCATTCCGTTCTGACCCAGCCGGTTGGCTCCCCATGAACACAACGACGATGTTGTTTCTCCGTTCCGCCCCAGCCATGTACGTATGCGCGAGTAGGCGTTCGAGACCCTACCCGTATGTACGTACGTGGTCGTATTTTCTTTCTTGTACCCTCGCCGTTGTACGTACGTGTACATGCTACGTGGGCGCCTCTACTACGACACGTGTGCGCCTCTACTACGACACGTGCGTGCCTCTACATCAACTAGTATGTACGTACATTTTCACGACCAGAATGACAACGCTACGTACGCTTCGACCAGGTGGTTCCCGACTATCAGGCACTTCCTTGCCTGCGAAGATGTAGATGGTGGGTGCCAGCAGTCAGGGGGGCGAATCGTTTTGGGTTTTTTTTTTGCCCGGACGCACTTCCTTGCGTGCGAAGGTGTAGCTGGTTGGTCTCAGCAGTCAGGAGGAAAGGTTTTTTTCATGAAATACGGTGGCCCATCCGGTGGGTCCCTTCTGTCGGGTGGAGGAATCATTATTTTCCGTGTAATAAGGAGGCACTTCCTTGCTGTGGCCGTGGACCCAGCTGTCAGCCTCTCGACGTACAGTCCACGTCCGATGGAAGTCGTTCCTTGACCACCTTGACCACGCCGCGCCGAGATCACCAGGGTGATGGACGATGGTGAGGCCTAGGAAGGGGACGACGCGGAGCCGGTGAAGACGTAGCAGTGGATGCCCACGCGGAGAGGGGTATGAGTATTCACTCATTCAGCTGCGGTGTGAGGCTGCCGTCGCTGCAGGGCCTGGCCTAAGGTGGGAATAGTAGGGGGCGGTGAGGCCTCCGCGGCAGCACAGCCGGCCATGGGAGGCAGGCGCAGGCAGCACGACCGGCGCTGCTTTGGGCGGCTGGAGCAATAAGACCAGAGGTTGAAGAAGCACTATGGCCATTGGATGGACATCGTACGGTCACTGGAGCTAGAATCGTTCATATTGACTAAGTTGAGAAAGCCCTCCATCCCCGTCAACTTAGTAGGCCCACAAGTCAGCTTCCCACCAAGGTGAGTCCCAGCTAGCAGGGGGAGTATTCATTTTTTTGTGCGTAATAAA
>NC_041393.1:694423138-694427846 GCF_002162155.2 Triticum dicoccoides
CCGTCCGGTGGGTCCCAGTAGTCAGGGGGGAAACATTTTTTTGGCGAAATAAGGTGGCCCGTCCGGTGGGTCCCTGCTGTCAGGTGGAGGAATAATTATTTTGCACGTAATAAGGAGGCACTTCCTTGCGGCCGCCGTGGACCCAGCTGTCAGCCTCTCCACGTATAGTACTCTTCCGATGGAAGTCGGTCGTTGACCATGTTGACCACGCCGCGCCGAGAGCACCAGGGCGGTGGACGACGGCGACGCCTAGGAAGGGGACGACGCAGAGCCGGGGAAGACGCAGCAGTGGAAGCCCGCGCGGAGAGGAGTACGAGGGTTCACTGGTTCGGCTACGATGTGAGGCTGCCGTCGCCACAGAATAACAGGGGGTGTGGGTGAGGGGAGGGATGGCCTGGCTAGCGGTGGGAGTAGTATGGGGGCGGTGAGGCCTCCACGGCAGCACAGCCGGCCACGGGAGGCAGGAGCAGGCGGCACGACCGGCGCTGCTTTGGGCGGCTGGACCAAGAAGACCGGAGGTTGAAGAAGCACTACAGCCGTTGGATGGACATCGTATGGTCACTGAAGCTAGAATCGTTATATTGACTAAGTTGACAAAGCCCTTGGTACGCTCCAACTTAGTAGGCCCATAGGTCAGCCTCTGAAACGGTGCGCCCCCGATGTTAGGGGGAGGAATCATTTTTTCGGCGGCCGAAGCTAAGAATATCCGAGATTGAAGAAGAAGCACGACATCCGTTGGATAGATATGGAACGGCCACTACTGCTAGAACCATGTGTTGACTATAATAAGTTGACAAAGCCTTGCATACGCGTAATCTTATTTTTTTTTAGGGGACGCGTCACTTAGTAGGCCCACAAGTGTGTGGCAGAGAACTTATAGCCCATTTGCGTTTTGTAAGAATGTACAGCCCATTTTTGAATTCTAATGGAATTTACAACAGCCATTTACAGTTTGTTAAAAGTACAACCCATTTTCTAGCTAGGACAACGATTAATAATTTCAACCAACCATTGAAGACAGAATTCAATAAAATTTCCCACATTTTGATGGGATCCGAAATATTTTTATCCCGAAATTTCTATCAGATTAAGTATAAATTTGTATTACATAAAAATCCAACGAAACATTGCGCGCGCAACAATGAAAATTTAAGATTTTCAAAATCCATAAATAATATTTTATAAAATAATTTCGTGTTTGGTGCATTTTTTTATAGTTACTGCCCAGTTTTTATAATTACATCCCATTTATTATTTTTAAAGCCCATTTTCCTGTTAAGCCTAATGCATCCCTCCTAGGAAATATTTGCAGCCCAGCGGGGCGGAGAATAACACGTTGACCTTGCCTGGGTATTCCTCAAAAAGACGTATAGCTGGGCTAGCCATTTTCATCTTGAAAAAAGTAGTATCTGGGATGCATATCTGGCCTGGGCTAGACGGGCCACAGCCCGCCCAGTTAATACCCTGCTCTCCTCTGAACAACAACGAAATCATCGCCAAGAAAAACTCTGCAGTGCTCACACCTCAAAAACACAAATACTGCTCGAGCTGCTTGGTCCTGGCTGTCGGCCGCACCTTGTGAAATTCTCTCGTTTATATTGACTACATAGGTTGACAATGGTGTGGGACCGTGATGTCAGGAAACCAGGAGAAAGTAAAAAAAAAGTTGTACATAATAAGGAGGCACTTGCGTACGTACGGCTATGGCCCTAGTGGGTCCCTAGTGTCATCCAGTCAAAATAAAGTCATCTCCTGAATCCTCATGTTCGTTGACCATGTTAACAATGCTCGGCACCACGGCGAGCGCAACAACTCGAAGGACAACGGAGAGGGCCTCGCGGGCCCTACAGAGGTCTGATATAGCGTCCGCCGCTCATTCAGGAAGCCAGGATCATCGGACACCTATGAGCACCTTTGAGAAACTAAGACGGCATAAAACGGTAAGGCCGCGCTTGGGAGCTCTGGTTTATTTCAAACCTGTATTAACATACAAGTGTAATTTACTCGTCATCGGAAGGCCCGAGGTCTGTAAGTAAAACCGGCGGGTTACGCGTGTAATTTGAGAGACCAGTGTATATTTTACGAGCACTGCTATATGGACGACATTACCAGACGATACATGCACGACGTGCGTATCATGCCATCCATGGGCAAGGCTGAAACAGCACCTAACGGCTAGATTAGCAATCATCCGAGTGTCGTTCAGCATTTTTATCGTGTGTGAAGTACTTTCGATATTTTACTAGTCGAAATCGACCAACCAAGCGCCTTCGCCCGAGACCATCTGCTTTAATTTACAAGCGTCAGTTTTACAAGCGGTTTTAGTTGGAAAACGACGATCCAATCACGGCCTAATATCATGAGTTGGTCCGAAGATCATATGGTTTCACGTCTAACCAACCCGACATGTCGTATAGTCTATGAATGAAACATCTGACGATGAACTCCTTACGCACGGAAACAACAGAAGAGGATGATCTTCTTAACAAGCAAATCACTGGCATTAGATCGACATGCAAAACAATACGAAGCATTATTCTCAGGAGGCACGGTGAACAGCTCGTGATGCCGCATGCCACAACATTCCAAGCTCAACTTTGCAATCAAACACAAGGCCTGGCATTACATAGACAATATTTAAAACAAACTCTTAACATAGGAATATCTCAGCAGAGTAACTATTTACTTCTAAACTGAACACAGGAATAGGAAAAAACACTCGACGCTGCTCACAGCATGGGCGTTCCACTCAAAAATATCAAATGCATGTCTTCTGGCTAACATCAATGAGCAAATTTTGACAAGGTTTTCCAATTCCAATATATTAAACTAACATCTTTTTGCTAACATCAATGATTAAACTTTGACAAGCTTTTCCCATTCAAAATATGTAATGCCTATGATCGTGTCCTGTCGTAGATTCTTGTACTTGTTTGGGCACTTTTTGCCCAGGGCACTCCACGTGTTGTTAAATTGCCAATGGTCTCTGCAGACTAGTCATGTCACCGGTGTCTAATAATACTCGGTAAAACTTCTCGGCCATTCCTTCTGTAATGTACCGCAACCAGTGACTGCTTCTTTCTGCAAAGTGGAACGACCAACTGGACCCAGTAACGCAGCAGTTTGCCTTGGACACATTGGCTCCTTCTGTGCAGTTCAACTAAAATCAAAGTCGGAATAAGACCGAGCTTTAATTTTGATATCCCTGTAAGCAACAATAGGTATAAGGGAAACAATTACTGAGAAATAACGGTTGATGGCTTGTCTTAATGGGAAACAAAGCAAGAGAGAAGCAATTCTCCATCAGTGTGATTCATTCATATTGACTGAGACATTATCTTAACAATGCCTTGTTTCAACATGTATAAAGAATGACAAAGCAGAAAAGTACCATTCCTAAAACAATGCAACTGGTTCATTTTTAAAGAGACATTATCTTAACAATACCTTGGTTAAACATGTAGAAAGAACTACAAAGCAGGATAGTACCATTCCTAACAAGTGTTGCAGTTTTGAACTAAGATTCAGTAGTTAATTAATTCTGAGAGTGGCATTGCTTAATTTTACCAGCGGCATTAGATTAACGAAAAGCATAAACAGTTCCAGGGAAGAGTGGGCGCAACAACAATATGTGCTTCCATCTACTTATAAAGGGGGTGATGCAGAGTTTGTTGTAACAAAGAAACAAGCATCATGTCTGGGTTGGTCCCATTTTTGTTCACTACTTAATGGGAAAAGACAGCAATACAATAGCTTCAATTCAACATTTATTTTAAAATAGTACCAATACAGGTAGCACAACATCTCAAAGCACACTGCACAATCATGTGGATGAAGGCATGTACTGACCTTTCATGAGAACACCAGGATAAAATACGAATCAGCTAACACGAATAGGAAATCCAATCTCCTTTTGTGCAGTTGCTATGAAATCAAGCAAAGTGTTTCGCGTAGCGAAGCAAAATGTCGCAATAGCAACAAGTTGAATAGATATCATGTGGTTGAGACCAAGATTTGAAACAACTCGACAGGAACACTGGAAACAAATCTCGGATCTCCTTTTGTGCAGTTCCACCAAAATTAAGCAAAGTCACCGGTGTGACATTCAAGTTGAACTGCACAAAACACTCTTAAAACATAAGTGTTTCGAGTAGTGAAGAAAAATGTCGCAATAGCAACAAGTTGAATCGATACCCCTGTTTTAACAGAGGCAAAAAAGGAAACAATTACTTGCTGATAAAGGAGGATGAAACAAACGGTGACAGAAAGAAGCATCTAACTTATCTTGGATGGAAAACAAAGTAGGATAGTAGCATTTCTAAAACGGTTTCATTGATTCATATTAACAAAGACACTCTCTTGAAACAACATTCGTTAAAAATGTAATTTACTTTTAACAGTGGCATTACTTCAATTTTCTGGCGGCATTCTTAGATTAACAACAGCAAAATAGTTGTATGGGACATGCTAGCACCATGTGCGTCCACACGTATAAATGGGTGATGCAAAGTATGTAGCCAAGCATCACATCTGTGTTGGTCCCATATTTGTTCTCTTTGAACTTTTTTCCTATGTGAGGGCAGCAAATCTAGTCCTGCACAAACTACCCGACCCCCCCCCCCAGTTTCTTTCCCTTTTCAACAAAGAGATCGGTTCCTTATAGATGTGTGTACTGGGTTACCCCCTTTTTCCCTTTTCGACCAACAAA
>NC_041393.1:694428217-694436136 GCF_002162155.2 Triticum dicoccoides
AACAGCAAAATAGTTGTATGGGACATGCTAGCACCATGTGCGTCCACACGTATAAATGGGTGATGCAAAGTATGTAGCCAAGCATCACATCTGTGTTGGTCCCATATTTGTTCTCTTTGAACTTTTTTCCTATGTGAGGGCAGCAAATCTAGTCCTGCACAAACTACCCGACCCCCCCCCCCCAGTTTCTTTCCCTTTTCAACAAAGAGATCGGTTCCTTATAGATGTGTGTACTGGGTTACCCCCTTTTTCCCTTTTCGACCAACAAAGCGGCTGGATAGCCAGTCTATACTACTTTTCCTCCCTCCTTTCCTCATTGAACCACATCCCAGATTCATGCTCCACCCCACCGCACCTTTCTTTCCTCTTTGAAGCAAGACCTAGATTCGACTACAGATCGAAAAAGATCCACATGCAGCTAGAGCAATGACAGTTTCAGAGAAACTTATATCTTAGGGTCGTTGGGATGTGGCAAGGCGTGCGGCGGGAGGCCGGATCTGCCCACACTACGTACGGCAGCAAGGAAGAAGGGGTCGGTGGCCCTCCCGCACAGGCGCTGGGTGAAAGAGAGCAGCGCAGCCGGCAGTGGATTGCCTCCCTCACCGAAGGCGATAGAGTTAACGCTGCACCTCCTCCCCTTCCCGATGCGATGGGATACGGATGGCTCCTTCACCAGCTGTGAGGGGGGAGAGAGAGACAAGAGGCCAATGCAATCTTGTTTAGATCTGGTGAAGAGAGGGTGAGAGACTGTGAATATAGCAAACCCTGGCAAATGAACGTTGAGCCTCCAGCGTGTAACATATATGTATTGCGGCGGGCGTGTGGAGAGTGCAAACCCTATCTTGATAGGAACTAAACCAGGATACCCGAGAAAAAAAGCATTTCTTCATTTAACCAGTGATAGTACTACCACCATATGGACAATGACCGCACAACCACCATGTACTTTTTGTCGAAACAACATCTATACCTCCACCAAGGCATAAATCAGGACAATTTTTTAAGGGTCTGTCTAGGACACATCTAGATGTCTAAGTTGATGTCCACTCTGTTTGTGGTCTATTTTTTTATCCTAGTTTTTTTTGTTTCTTGTTGCTACATTATATACTTGTGGGAGCTTAGATGTGATATCCTTAAATAACATCTAGATGTGAATTACACAAACTGATTTTCTAACGTACCAAGAAAGAAAACTCGATCAAAAACACGCCCCCGCTTCCAGGTCGCGAGAGTCGTAGTCGCACACACACACATAGACAAAGACATGCATATCCGTGTTTACGTAAAATTCCATTTCCATCTCCATCTCCAATCATATTTGTCCAACTGGTACATTATTTATGTTGTTAATTATATACGCAGCAATATTAACATACAACATCTCTTGTTTGCGCACGTCCGGACCGCTGCCACGGCCAGTCCTGACCAACCCGAACCCTCTTCATCACCCGCGCGTGCTTCCCGCCCGAAACGGTCAGTGCCGCATTCATGCCCGGCCAGAGCGGACGCGACCTCTCACTGGCGCCGACATTGAAGCGGCGCGCCGGCCGAGAGAGCGTCGCCCGCGCCTCTTCCGGGTGCATGCGGTTGCTCCGCGTTCAAAGGTCGCAATAGCCGGCTACAGCTAGCTATTGGGAGTCCGTGCTACAGCTAGCTGTCCTCCCCCAACTCGTCAATCTCTTCCAGTAGTGCTAGTAGTACTCCATGGTGCGATCCATCGACAAGCAGGCGGGAAAGTTATCGTATACTTGGTTTGCAGTGAGTGGCATGCCGAGCGACCGTGTGGGGTCGAGTCATGGAGGAGGGTGAGACACGAACACGACAGACATGATTTAAATGTTGGTTTTGCTCGATGGCGCGATCCAACGAAACGAAACCTTGGTTTCTCTCCGTTTCCATTTTTTCTCCGGAAAAACGGAAACTTTCCACTCCATTTTTATTCCTATTCCAAGGTTGCCCCATTACAACATTCCATAAAATACAAAGGAAAACTAACACGCATGCTGATGCATCTCAATGATTCACAGATCATAGCCAGTATTTACTTCACAACTAAAGAAAAAAGTTGTGAGAGCATGTACGAAAGAAAAACTACTGGTGGGGTCACTACGACTTAAACCCTAAACCCTAAACATGATTTAATTCCCTGGCCAGGTAGAACCTGTCGAAGGAAAGACGGCTGGCACCCTCGGATCATATGATGCTTTTGTGCAGTTCCACTAAAATCGACCTGACCATCCCTGATGGCAAAGATATTGAAGAAGTGGGATTAGAATAATAGTACTGGCACTAGTCCATGAGACATAAACTCATCACAAGTAGAAGCCGGTAGAAGTAGAGAAAGATCGACATGGAGATGGAGCTACGGCAGTGGAGCAAGCCGGCTCCAAAAGGAAGATGGACTACCTGGGACGTTGGGCTGTACCTAGAAGGGTGGTTGGGACGCGGCATCAGCCCATACCGCAGTGACCCCCGATTGGGACGCACCGACTGTGGGTTTTCTCCCTCGCTGATGTCGACCGCATCTACGCGGAACATTGTTCCCTTCCCCCAGCTGCGGGATCAGGCCCGTCGTTCTATGCTTGTGAAGAGAGCAACCTTAGCAAGCAGGCTTGTAGCTTAGGCTCCTACTAGTGTATATATAGTGGTTTTCTTTTTCTCTCCATATCAACCACTTTATATTGCGTACGTGTCATTCAAGAGTGAAATGATGGTTGCTTCTTCCGACTAACTTACTATGTGATTTGACTGCTCCTTAGTGGCCCCAACACGTACTCCCCCTATGTGTATGCAACAGTCACACGTACACATGGATGCAAAAACGTGCGCGACGCCCTAATGCATGCATGTCCGAGCACACGACGGAACACACGCGGTCACGCTAAGTGCTCAACCTACACGTGCATGCACACACATACTCAGTCAGGGTGAGCTAGTGACCGTATAAACACTGGAAAAAATATATATTGAGCGCAATGAGCGTATTATGAAGTCCACTGATCGTATTTTTACAAATATACAGTGACAGACAGTGTATTTATCTCATTTGAAATTAATCCATATTAACCGGAGAGGAGGCAGTATGGACTAGCATTACTTGCGCGCGGTGGCTCACAGGACAAGGAGAAACTTTTGACTAATGCAATCTCTCTCTCGCTCAGGCGGTGGACGTGCAACAGTTAATTTGGTGTCAGATTGCCAGAAGCATACACTATACTACTAGTGCTACTATTGTTCGACTTCCCGAATAGGCGAACAGCCAAGCGCAAAGTTTACTAGTACTAGTACTACTAATATAGTCTATAAAGGTACGTACTAGTACTCCCTCTGGTCCTCTTTTGTTTGCGTCTAAGGTGAAGCCAGGATACCAAGGAGCGATTGTTTCGTTTGAAATTGGACAGTTTTATCCCTGATGTGCTACCGAGAGAGGCTGGGGTTAGTTTTTCTAGGCATGCATACCATTGGTTGAGCCTGCCCCACACCGAAATTCTCGTGCTACATGCATCTCTCTCTCTTTCAAGTCTGCATGCGTCTCACTCTTCCATGCCTACATGTGTGTCACTCTATCTGCATGCGCACACCTTGGGAAGGGCCGATTGGTATGGGAGAGAGAGTTGGGAGTTACTGCGGCTGCACATGCAGTCAAAGCGGAACAGATGGGAGGGGTACCAGTGGAAAGAGCGGGGTAAAGAATCTAAGGCGCAGAGCTTTGAGGGAAAAACTGAATTTTCTTAGGCGCGCACCAAAAAGGACCGGAGGGAGTACTAGGAACCGGATGGAGGAGCGTCTGCACTCTTATTATAATTTTAAAATGTGATAAAGCAATCTTCAACACATTTGGTTCTCTTCGAGGGTTCTCGCATGTGATAATGGAAGTTGATTGCATGGAACACTCGCCACAATTCTCGCTTAATTCTGGCTCATATCCTGTTACAAATAGTAGCGCTCGGTAATATTTCCTCTTTTTTTGTTATTCAGCATGTAAACAGGTCAGCAAACCTTGCGGCGCATCTTTGTGCGAACCGTGCTTGCTGCACTTTGAATGTGGCCGAGAGCTGGCTTGATGAAACACCTCGCTTCCTACTTCTTTTTTGTGGGGTACCTCGCTTCCTAGTGACCAGTGTCTTGGCTGATCGTCCTAAGAATGCTTATATATGAATAAAGCTCTCTCATTTACCCACAAAAAAGATTAAGCCATATTAACCAGAAAGGAGGGAGTATGGACCAGCACTACCTTTTGGTGTGTCCCGTCAACTCACAGAACGAGGAGAAGCTTGCAGGACAAGGTGAAGCTCGCTTACGCCTTTTGACTAATACAACCTACCCTCGGTGGACATGCATCAGTCCATTCGGTGTCAGATTGTCAAAGGCATACACTGTAGTACCCAACATGCGGAGTACCATCATTGTTCGTCTTCACGAAGAGGCGAAGAGCCAAGCGTAGTAGTACGAGTAGTACTACTACTAGAACCGCATGGTGGAGCGTCTGTACTCTTATTTTTTTATCTCTGATAAAGTACATGTTTTTTCCGGAGAAGGGCGGAAAACAGCAGCCCAACATGTAATGAATGATATCGATCAACCAACCATGCTCGAATATATCTTGGCCTTCATGCGAGCCCGTCTGTGTGTTCTAGCTCCTCATCTCTCTCAAGGAATGGCGGGTTGGCTCTTTGCCGTCAATTGAGATCGGTTTGCTCACACTCCTGTCCCACATGTAAGTGATATGCCAAGAGGAGGTGCGTTGACCGACTGGCCATACGCGTACTTGGTTTTGCACCTTCATACTACTCCTCCCTCCGTCACAGTTTACCATGCGCGCTTCATTATGATGCATTTCTCTCAATGCATTTCCAGCACCAGAGAGACTTTAGATGCGTTTGGTTTAATGCTCAATTAGTTAGGGCATCGTAACCGCAATCAAGTCCACAATTTTCTCTCCATGTACTCTGTACTACTACAGTGGAGTACGTGCATGCATGTGTGTACCCGGGGTGGAAGCACTGCATGCATGTGTGTACGCATTATTCCTCTAGTAATAGACGCCGTGCTATAAGGCTGGTCGTAATGATAGTATCATAGCTAGTATCATGCATGCCAACTAGGCAATTTTGATGATGTGTCATAGCATTAAATGAAGAAAAAGAGGGTGTAGTATCATATCATGATACCGTATCATATTAAATGCTATGCACTTTGTGTCATGCATGGCAATAAATAGAGTACAACATGGAGTGCGGCTAATCTGCACCCGGACTCATCTGCACCCACGCTTAGAAAAAAATTCAAAAAAAATACTAGAAAAATTCAAAAAATTCCAAATTTTTTTGTGGTGGTAGATAATTTGACGCGTGAGGTGCGCCCCAAAATTCAACTCATTTGAGCATCTGAGCACCTCACGCGTCAAATTATCTACCACCACAAAAAAGTTTGGAATTTTTTGAATTTTTCTAGTATTTTTTTTGAATTTTTTGCTGAGAGGGAGCAGATGAGCCCGGGCACAATTTTGAGTTTTCCGTACAACATGATACTAATATATGATACTATGCATTAGGAAGGTAGTATCATACACTAGTATCATATGCATGATACTAGTATATGATACTCCCCATTACAACCAGCCTAACTACCAATGCTATTTTCAGGCCGATCGCTAGTCGCCTTGGTCCCACAAATTCAGTTTCTTTTTTCTGAAGCGCGCTGTATAAACAGTGACGGATGGAGTAGTATGAGCGGATTCAAAGAAGAGCGTATTGATGGTTACAGTGGGAAAGGTGGGGCTTATGATTTGACTGCTCATTAATCATTATTAATGCGGCGCAACGACCGGGCTGAGTCTCCCATGCGGTTGTGCACTACCCCCTAGGTTCTTAAATATACTCTGGAGTATTTGTCTTTCTAGATATTTCAACAAGTGACTACTCAAATATTTGTCTTCTTAGAGATTTCAAATGGACTGGCACATACGGATATATGTAGACATATTTTAGAGTGTAGATTCACTCATTTTGCTCTGTATGTAGTCACTTGTTAAAATCTCTAGAAAGACGAATATAATATTTAGGAACGGAGGGAGTACACATACGAAGCAAAATGAGTGAATCTACACTCTAAAATATGCCGGTTTGAAATTTGTAAAAAGATAAATATTTAGGAACGAAGGAGTATAATTTTGTGCATGGCACATGGACCCGGATGATGAAGAGGCTTCTGGCAATGCTATCAAGCTTCCATCATATGTTTACATAATTGACATACTATACAAATAATTTTCCAGCGACATGAAATTGTACAATGGTGTGAGCTTTCAGCTTTTGTTTCGCGTGTCTTGCCATCGATGCTCTTTCGGAAACAATAAAAAACTAACTCCCTTGCTAATGCATGTCAATTATTAGCAGATCAGAGCTAATAATTACAGCACAACTAAAAACAGAGTTGTGAGAAGATGTTAAATTAAAATTGATCCATGCTTTCATTGGCAGCAACGTCCCCCCAGCTCTGTCTAAATCAACAAGGCATGTTGGAAAAAAAGTAGCTGTCTGGAGCATGCAACATTCCGATCATTTTGTGCAGTTCCACTAAAATAGAGCTGAGCGTCCCTGTTCCAAAGATATTTAGTGTGATTATGATAATATAGGACTGCTGATGAAACAATAAACACAGAAATAGAAGCCGGTCACCTTTGTAGTCTCTCTTAAGACTAACTAGTTGGAGAAGATTAGGCTCGGAGTTGGATGAGGAGGATAGAGCAAAACCAATCTCCCTTTGTGCAGTCGCACTGAAATGTAGAGACGTTGCCCGTGTGACATTTTAGTACAACTGCACAAAACACTCTTAAGAAAAAAGTGATTTGTGCAGTTCACCAAAAGGTCGCAATAGCAACGAGGTGAAATGGATAGCCCTGTTTGCAAAAAAGAGGTAGAAAGGAAACAATTACTGGCCAATAACAGTTGATGACACATGCGACGACAAAAAAGAAGCATATTCCTTGCCCTAAGGGAAGATAACAACACGGTTGTGTTTGTCTAAAACGGTGTGAGGACGAGAATGCAATATGGAAAGTACGCTGGACGAGCTACGTTTTGGGCAAAGAACTATGGAAGATCCACATGCAGCGACGTGGGAAGACGAGCAGTGGAGCAAGGCCGGAGGGGATACTTGGAGGTCGTCGGGATGTAACTAGGTGAGCGGCGGCGGGCAGAATCTGCGAGCAGGTGGTGTAGGCCCTGCCGCGCCGGAGCTTGGTCAGAGAGAACGGCGTGTACCGCCGATCGGGACGTGCTGCCTCGGCACCGTCGAACGGAGAAATGATGCACTTCCTCCCTTTCCCTCGGTGGACGGGATGCGGCCGGATCAGTGACGAACGGTGAGAGAGAGAGAGGCCACCGCACTCCCTTTACCCCGGCGGATGGGATGCGGCCGGATCAGTGACCAACGGTGAGAGAGAGAGAGGCCACCGCACTCCCTTTCCCCCAGTGGACGGGATGCGGCCGGATCAGTGACCAACAGTGAGAGAGAGAGAGGCCATCGCAGCCTTGTGTGAGATACTCTGAAGAGCGACAAACCAGGCACACAAGCCTCCATTGTATATAGTGAGCGGACTACCTTTTTCTCCATAAAAATCGTTTTATATTATGTGTATGTGCCATTGAGCACTATAACTTTATTTAAAAATAACGCAGCAACGTGTCAAGTCGAACTTTGTTTCATGCAGTCGTGGTACATGACCTCCCTAGGTAAACAACCGCTACAGTCGTTCAAATTAGCACGTGGGCTTCCATTTCGTAAAGAAATGAGCTCCACCATGTACCTGCGCGGGTGTGGCTGGGCACGAAGCGTGAGTACGTGCACGGTGCACCTATTCTCTTCTTGTATATGTACACCACCTACGTTGGGTTGTGTGAGAGAGATACAAACCT
>NC_041393.1:694436388-694453606 GCF_002162155.2 Triticum dicoccoides
AATCAAAAAATGTAACATATGCAATGTGTGTGAAATAGAGTCCTGGATATAACATATATATAGAGGGGGCGATCCACGAGAAGAGAGTGGAGGTATCACCGGCTTGAGGTGCCCATAGAATCGAAAAGAGGGATGATGTGTGTGCGCGCGCGCGCGATCGATAAAGAGTGACATCCAATTTGTGTGTGCCCACATCAAAGATATAGAGTGGCTAGCCTACTGGAACGTGAGAGGGGACATGTGCAGTTTGTCTCTGTGGCATGGATACCTACCTGCAGCGCTCGACTATCGGTGTGTGGTGGGGGAAGAGGGAGGCCCAATTAACTATAGAGGTACAATGGTTGGTATGTGTGTAGAGGAGGAGAGAGGCCTACCTCATGTATTAAGGAGATCGGTCTACCTCATGTATTAAGGGAGATCGATCGGCATCCATACATATGTGTAGGAGAGGAATAAGGTTGGGAGAGAGACAGAGCTAGAGTGTTGGAGGGGGTGGTAGTGGAGTTGCTTCTAACAAATGGTGGGATAGGCTTGTTAGACAAACGGAGGGCACGCCCGCAATATCAATAAGAGAGGAGATGGCTGCTTGTTGTCTGTGCATGTGCGTGTGAGAGACGGGTCAGGAGGCATGCACGAATGATGAGGGGGGACGATGTGGTTGTGGTAAGCAGACATAACACATAGGAAGATCAATCGCCCTTTGTTAGAGAAAGGAGAGACATAACTTGTGAGGTACGTCGATCGAGGGGGTAGTTAAAGTCGATCCAGGTATATGTTGGGAGATCGATCGGTATACATGCATGTGTGTGTTAGAAGCAAACGAGGCACGAGGAGAAGGATAGAGATAGAGGGATGCATGTAGGAGGTGGTACGATAGGCATACTATATCGAGCGGGGAGGAGTGTGCGAGTACGAGAACGATGAAAAGAGTGGTGGGAGTGAGGCATGGACGGTGACAAGAGAAGAGGGGAAGCTTGTGTTTGTGCTAGGCACACCTGGCTAGAGAGGCATATCTATCGATGTGTGCCGTAAAGAAGGAGCTGGGGGGGCAACACACACCGTGGGTGAACGACCTAAAGTGAAAAGACGAATTTGCGCGATGGAGCTAGAGAATGCTGAGGGAGGGTGAGAGGGATGCGGGCATGTGCATGCACAAGAGAAAGTTAGCGCTAGCTACAAAGATAAGAGGGTTGTGCGGGTGTAAAAGACGAATAGAGATCATATATACTTCATTATAAAAAGCGAATTCGGATATTTGAAGAATTTATCATAGTGTTTTAAACCGACGCATGTGTGAATATATATAACGGTGATACACATGGTGTGTTTATGAACATGTTATACTACATTTAATATATTTTATCTCTACTCTTATAAAAAACGGAGTTGTTGATGATGGTGTGCCTGCCATCCTGCATTATAGGCCGTCCAATTTATATCTGGCGGATAGCAAGGAAACTATGATGGTTGAAGTTGGCAACAATCATGATTGTAGATTCTTCTTGAAATAGAGAAACGAATTCAAATTTAGTTCGAATTGCAGCGGTAGTATAAACATTTGGAATGCACTAAAATGTTGGTATGAGTAGGTTACATGCATTATACAGCAAGCGAAAAAATTTAATCGGACATAACATGGATTCATACTCCCTCCTTCCATCTATATAGGGCGCAATGAGATTTTTAAGACCGCCTTTGACTATTGACAAGATTAATAGTACATGACATGCACAATGTGAAAATTATATCATTGAAAGAACCTTTCACAGACGAAGTTAACGGTGTGCTTTGTGTAAGTTGCATGTCATATATCATTGCTCTAATATTTGGTCAAAGTTAGCATCGAAAAATGCATTAGGCCCTATATAGATTGAAGGAGGGAGTAGCTTTGAATAGCATTTGTATAGTAAAACGGGGCAAGACTCTCTCTTTGTGTGGTGTGAATAGTTTTATTTTTTTTGTTTTCTTTTTGGTTGAGGGAAGTGCGAATTGATTTGGTACGTACAAGTACAATATTACTACATGTTAGGTTTGTCCCTAAAATTCAACCCGCGTCTTGTTATATCCCGAAAATTCAGATATCGTGCTCCCAAAACTGGCGCCTTCAGACCTCTCCCAATGCAAAGGTGCTTACATGAGGTGCTAAGCGCATTAAATACCTTAGCAACTCAAGTCCCCAATGCATAGGTTCTTAACTTGTTGTTGCTAAGCACACTTTATTTAATGAGTTAGCACCTAAATTCTTTCATGCATTGGCCAAATTGTTTCATTTAAGTGGTTTGCCTAGGTTCTCGCGCTTGGCATTGGTTCTTCCTGGGTCACCAAAGTACTCTTTCCCCTCCTTAAATGTTGTGCCATGTCACTTTTTTGCTTATGTGGCATGCTGAGCACCTGTCCATGGTGGAGCACTGGGAAGGGCCTCACAACCCGCGCCTTGCTATCCTGAAATTACGACGCGCGCGAAAACTCCCTCCAGCTGCAAAATCCCGACACGCGAAATCCCCCTTCTAACACTGAGCCGAAAGGGACGCTAGTTCAAATCGGTGGGGGCTACTTTAGTAACACACCCTACATTTTGGACAAGCGCGTCCCTAAGTCATGCTTCACCCCCTCCCATCGCCCCCTTTTCGCCATTCGAAATCCCAGGCCGCCATAACCTCTTCGCTCCAGCCGCGAAACCTCACCCTCCTCCGTCCGCCACGTCACCGCTGCCCCAGCCAGAGCCTCTTCCCCGATGACGTTGTCCACCGCAACAGCTCGACGTCCCTCGTCCACCTCCCCGGATGAGGATCTGTCGTCCATCTCGCCGTCCAGCCGGTTCAGCCGCCCCGTCCTCCACCTCCAAGGAGCTGCTCCAACGATCGCCTCGTCTATCGCGGCTGCTCCATCCCCACAGCGCCGCCTTAACCTGCTCCACCGGAACCGCGGCATCCTCACCGACTCCTCGGACGAAGCCGAGGCCTACTCGGCGGCACCAAAGAGGTTGTATACTCATCGCATCGCACCATCTCCTTAACTCGACCTCCCGACGCCGACGGTGCTCCATCCCACACCCCCATGGAGCAGCTACCTTGAAGCCGGCGCCGCGGGCGACATCTCCACGGCGGCTCTCCCCCAGTGCGAGGCCCCTTCGGCGGTGGCGTCCATACCAGCCGGATCTGCTGCTGCTCCGGCTCTCGCCCAGCTGCTGGTGCTGCTCTCCCCCTCGCTCGTGTTGCTGCTCTGCTCCGATTAAGCCACACTTTAGTCGACTGAATCGACTTTTTGGTCAGTCGATTTTCAAGGGTTTGGGGGGCTCGCCGGAGTTAAGGAAGAACCACCCGCAGCGGGGACGGGGGCTCGCCGGAGAGGTACCCCACTATCTATCTTAGGGTTCAGGGTGGGGGGCGGGGGGCCTAGAGGGCTGGCCGGGGCGGCAATGGCGAGTTGTTTCGGGGCGGCGAGGCGGCGCTGGGGCCGGCGGTTCGGCCGGTGGTGGCTGGCGGCTCAGGGGGTTGCAGGTTGAAGATGAACTGCAGGCCCTCCCTAAACAACATGTCAAGTGCCTCTCTGCTACCATTGCGTTCAGTTTTGACAGTAGCATTCAGATTCCACAGTAAATTTAAGTTTCGGCAGTTAAGTTCAGAGACAACAGTTTTTACCTCATCTATTTTAGTCAGGTGGTTTTTTGTGATGTTAATTTTACATCCATTTTACATCATCTATTGGAGAGGCTATTAGAATCCCTCTTGAGATTGACGATGTCGGTCTTGTGCTGCTTCAGCCTTGACGTCTTACGGCTCACCGGAGCTGCTCCAACGACAGAATGATCCATCACAACAGAGCAGTGCCCTGGACGCCATCTACAGATTCCTCAGATCTTCCTCCACACCTCTGATAGCCACCTCTGCCTCAACTGCTTCAGCGACCAACCCAATGATGCTGAGGTCGACACGGCTACGGCAAAGAGGTTGTACACTTGTTGCATCACTTATTACTATACATTCACGTCGATCCATTAGGGCTATTTTGGTTCAAGGAAAAACATAGCAATAGGGAATTTTCCAATGGCACTCTACTATTCAATTATTCATGCATTTTGTTGAAAGGAATGAAGCAAAACATCCACCTGGACCTACTTTTCAAAATCCTATGCATGAAAACAAGACCAAGTGCATTAGTGCCAGAATAACATTCTAACTGTACACGCTTTCATATGATTTCTCTTTATTTTGGCCATGTTTCTTTGCATTCCTCTGCTCTTCCAACTCCTGTAAACCAAACACCCAAGTTGACAGAAATCCTGTGTTTACAAATGCTTTGTTTACCATGTGCATTTTCCTATCCTATTCCTGTGTTTTTCCTATCCCTGCATTTTAAGAATCATGCAAGCCAAATGAGCCCTTACAGAATTACTTCAGTTACAAGTACGTGTCGAAGGGAACTTTGTGTGGTTTGTCCTGCTCTTGCCGCAGCGTCGTCCACCTCACCTGAGCTGCTCCATCGACAGAAGCATCCACCAAACCAGACATCACGACTCCTGACCGTCTTTCGCCGCCTCAGATCTCCTTCCCTGCCGCCGGCACCCACCCCAACGGCATCACCATCATCGACTCAGCAGATGAACCTAAGGAGTACACGGGTCCACAAGAGAGGTCGCACTCTTTTGTTTCTGCTTATGTTATGCATTGCTTAAACTTACCTGCTACTTTATCGTCCTGTTCAGCTCTTGGACTCCCAACTCAGGTCCAAATTAATGCTCAAACTTGAATTCTAAATTAGTTGTGGGGCACATATCGAGGAAGCAATGAATAGTATGTCTGTCTAATATCTGGTTCACCTAGGGTATGCCTATGTTGTTCATCTTGGGTGGGAAACAAATAGTAAAGCAATCATCATCTGTATTTTTATTAATTTAAAGCAATCATCAGCTTGCTATCATTATTTTTGGATCCATCCACTGGTTGTTACCATCACTCTAAATTTCTGCATGCTCTCCTTACATAATCTCACCATATTTTTCCGTATGCATGTCAGATATTGTACACTGTCATGCTGAACATGTAGAGAAAAAGAGAAGAGTTTTGCGCGGCAATACAATGTCATGCAGACATCGCTCCATGGTGGGTTCAATGGCAAACCATCCCCACCCCTCTCCAGATTGTAATCCGGAGGAAGATATCTGTTCTGAGGCGGATTCAGACGCCGCTGACCACTCCTATTTACCCCCCAAGGTGTTGCTCTACCTTGGCATGATGATGTTAGTTATATCATGCATATGTTGCCTTGCAGTGCCTACTTTTGACATCATATATGTCATCTGCTTAGTTTAGACATGTTCTGTAATGCCACATGTTTAGTTTCTATATCATATATGGGAATTATGCAGTCTCATGTCTTTTAGCCAGCCATAATATATGTGAAATGTGCAATGCCATCCTGTTTAACCAGGCATCATATATTTGAATGATATCTTGCCCATCCTTTTCTTCATTACATTTCCATTTGTCGACAATGTTTGTACATTAAACCACTCTTCCTGTGAATCAACCATTTGGGTGGGAGATGGAAAAATCTGGAGTGAAAACAAGGCCTTCAGAGCAGACAGTGCTACCTGTCGAAACAGATCTCTTGTTGGGTCCCAATAACTCCTCAGAGATGGATTCAGAGACAGATGACCAGTCCTATTCCCCTACTGAGGTGTATGCTCTAACTTGGCACGGTTATACTGCTCATATCATGCATACGGTGTCTTGCATTGCATAGTTTAGACATCATATACACAATATTCAACACCATGTTCTTAGTTCAGACATCATATCGAATGCCCTCTGTTTAGCATATAAATCACATATGTGAATTAAATGATGCGATCCTGATTACTTAGATAACATGTAGGTGAATTATGTCATGCAATCTTGTTTAGTTATTCATCATATCTTTGAATTATGTTATGCTATGCTATCCAGTTTAGATAGACATCATATATGTGAAATTATGTCATGCTATCCATTTTAGTTAAACAATATACATGTCAACTATTTCATGCCTTTTTTTCCACACTATCTATTGCATCTGTCTCTCATACAATGTCTGTACATTCAACTATGTTTCCTGTTTATTAGCCATTTGAATTGGAGCGGGTGATGCCAGTATCTAGCGGAATAAAAACACGGTTTTCAAATAAAACAGTGCTACCTCTTGGTGGAGATAGCACCCCGGTTCTACATGCACAAGAACCAGCCCTACCACACATAACCCAAACTCTTGCAGATTGTACCCCTACTGCGATGGACAGAGAACCAGCTTCACCCAATCTAACCCCAACCCCAGCCGATAGTAACCCAGTTCCTGTTGACATAGCACACTACAAGAAATCTGTTAATCTGTGACGGATTCCTCATGACGTTCAAGGAAACCGTCACAGAAACCGTCATGGATCAGCAAGGCGAGATTAGGCCCCAAAACAGTAGCCCAGTTATGACAGACCCAGAGGAACTGTCACGGAAAACGTCACAAATCAGGGAGCTAGGTCTAGCCTTTTTATATATATATATATACAATGTCTGAACCACCATGGATGACTCGGCTGATGTGTCTTGTGTTCCCCTTGTATGGTCCATATGTTAGTCTGATGTGGTAATAAAAAAGATATAAAAAGAAAAAGTATGCATTAATAAAAAGAAAACGGTGAGCCGACACGTGTTTCCTCCAGCCAATGATGATTTTACACGTGGAAAATCCCCATTGGTCGGGGCTGTTAATGGGTTATCGGATCCAAAACCCGACCCGATAGCTTAACGGCGTTCCGTTACGGTGGATGCCACATGTTGGTCACCCTTGACGAAAGCACTTCTGTGACGCGTGATTTATCGTCATGGAAGTTGACACTTCCGTGATGATAATTTTGGTAATGTCATGGAACACTTCTACGACAGTACAGGTATGACTATCTTGATTCTGTCATAAAATCGTCATGGATGTACATGCATGACAAAAAATGCGACTTACTGTGACAAACACGTATCATCACGGAAGTGTATTTTTTTGTAGTGAGACTTGGTGTGCTTGCTCTCCCGTTCTCTTTACGGGTTGAAGCAAGCGCCACGGGCTTGGTACCAGCGTATTGCAGCCTTCCTGCAGTCTCTGGGTTTTCGGCCCGCTCGCTCCGATGCCTCACTCTTTGTGTATAATCAGGGAGCTAACATTGCATATCTGCTGCTCTACGTCGATGATATCATCCTCACGGCGTCCGCCCCCGAGCTCCTTCAGTGGCTGACCGCTCGTATTCGTGATGAGTTCGCCCTCAAGGACTAGGGCCTCTGCACTACTTCCTCGGCATTGAGATGGTCCGTCAGGTTGACAGCTTCTTTCTGCATTAGGAGAAGTATACCCACGAGCTTCTGGAGCGGCACCATGTCCTTAGGACTCACCCTGACGGCCTCCGCCTCCACCGACCTTGTCGCCTACTCAGATGCCGACTGGGTAGGCTGCCCCGACACCCGATGCTCCACGTCCAGCTATTGTGTCTACCTTGGGCCCTCGTTGATCGCTTGGTCATCGAAGCGGCAGCCCACGGTATCCCGCTCCAGCCCCGAGGCAGAGTTTCGGATCGTGGCTAATGTCGTGGCTGAGTGCTCTTGGATCCGTCAGCTACTCCAGGAGTTGCTTTGTGATGTTCACAAGGCCACTCTTGTCTACTGCGATAATGCCAGCGTGGTCTACCTCTCCGCCAATCCGGTGCATCATCGACGTACGAAGCATATTGAGCTCGATATTCACTTTGTGTGTGAGCAGGTTGCCCTTGGCTGTGTTCGGGTTCTCCATGTTCCAACGTCGCAGCAGTTTGCTGACGTGATGACTAAGGAATTGCATACTCCCGTCTTCGAGGAGTTTGGGTCCAGTCTTTGTGTCTCTGGCGACGCTTCGACTGCAGGGGGGGTGTTGAACATATATTTGTTGCATGTATTTTGTATATTGTGCCCCACCTCCTAAATGTGTATAGTTGAGGTTGACACCCCGCCCGTACTTATATATACGAGCACGGGCACCCCATCAATATATTGAATATTGCAGTGCCAACCTATCTCCGACTACAGATATCAGTATGTGCTGCTATAACCAAAGGCATATTTTTGCTACTGATTACGAAACAATGTATGGTACAAGCGACTACACAGCTGTTCCACCAATCTATGATGTGCAGTGGGTGGATCAAATTAATAACAGTGAAGTGTATGGGGATTATTAACCTCGGTGCAAACAATTCCAAAGTTCAACTACCAGGTCATCATCCTCTTCAGTTTTGACCCGTTTTTGCTTAGTTTAACGCAACATTTTGTTCTCTCTTCTTCTAGATGTGTACCACGTCGCTGGTTAGCAAAGGCTAGGTCTATAAATTCACTAAGGTCAAGCTTTGCTTTTAGCAGCCATCGCACTAGCAACCTGAAACAGTGTGTTGGGGTAAGAGAAAGCACCATTGGATATACATAAATAGCATATTATCATATATTCATTTATATGAAGTGTAGTTCTCTAGACGGATGGTTTAAATCACAGATGGCTTATTTTGATTTTACGTCAGAGCTGGTGGGTTTCGGACTGGTGCCTTCGTCATTACCAAATGTTCGTGGCTGCCGTGATGTAGGAGGGAACTCCTATTTCAACTCCGGTCGGAGCTCCACATTCATCTGCGTTGGCATCATCCAGATGGAAGTTAGCATCATAAATGGTTGTGGCCACCGTGACGATGTAGCCTGGGCCTTTGTACCCATCCGTGCCGACACAGTTGAGATGGAGGCCAGCATCATGCAAGGTTATGACATCCAATGTGACGTCATCAGGAACTTCGCTGATTATTATCTTTGTCATCTCCCCATAGCAACTCATATAAAAAAGATCTCTCGTTGTGTGGCTCCATAGTGAAACATGTCAATTTGTTTCTCCCGTTGCAAGCATGGGCATACTTACTAGTAATTTACAATTTAAGATTTTCAATCCTTACATCATTCAATCAACATTGTTATGAAGATAAGTAAGAAATAAAATTCATGAGTTACCACTCAAAAAAAATCATCAAGTTTACATAATGTGCACTTCAACATTCAAGTTGACTTGTTTTGAGATAAATCAAAAGATGCTTGATTAATTTCTCCGGGGGTATAGGTCTGGACTGACGTCCTAATTAGTTGCATGATCATTTGTTTGGATATAAAAGTTGTCACATAATTTATGCGTTGTGTGAGAGTTCGTACTATAAAAGTTGCGCCATCGAGGCCACCACCGCTGCGCAACCGGAGGCACAAGAGGCCAGCCCGCCACCAGCCCGACCAGGGACTGCGCCCCACAAGGCAGGCCGGGGGGGGGGGGGCATCCGCCCCGACACGTCGCAAAGGAGCAGCCGGGCCGAAGACCAGGAGCCCGTTGACGGAGCTTCCACGGCTACCGCCTGCGATAGCCGCTGCCCAGGAGCCGTCCCACCGGAGAAGGAGGCCCAGGGGCCCGCCGGCGACGCAGCTGAAGCCCCCGACCGGATACATCGTGCGACGCAGAAGAGGATCGAGCCTCCCCACCCAAAGCTCCCGCGCCCTGGCGAGAAGAAATCGCCCCCGCCTCCGCCGCTCGGGCTTAGCCCGACGGCCTCCTCCGTTGACGGCGAGGGGAGGAAGGGGGGCGGGAGGGCGGCGCGGCTAGGTTTTAGTTAGCAACAAAGCGCTTGTCACATAATTAGCTTTCTGGTCATTTGTTTGGATATCTTTCTGGAAGTCCACACAACAAATCACATTCATTTCTTCAGTAGTTTTAAGGCCGCAGGATGTTGTGTCAGTAACAGACAGTTTGAGATATCTTTCTGCAGTGCTCAGTGAAAGCTAAGCCATGCAAGTTTTTTTTAGAAAAAGAGGGCCTTGCCCCGACTCCACCTTTTATTAGATGAAACCAAACCGTCCACAGAACCAAATTGGGAACACTCGAACCACGTGACACATGTGGCAAGCAATTCAAACAACTCGAAAAAAAAAAGCAGGGAGCACTCGAGGTAGGCATAGCCGCACAGGCACCATACCCAGAAATGAAACAGTAAAGCAGAACAGGCCTCATGGCCGTTCGCAGACAAACAAGTTCCCTGCTTCCCTACAGACAGGCAAGGCAAACGACGGACTAAATTCCAAACTGGGGCCAACATACGGCCAAGCTAAAGCGAAGCAACAAATCGAAGCAGCAACATGAACACTAAGCAGTTCGCAAAGACAGGCCCGATCATCAACAGCCCCGCGTCCAGTCAGAAGAAGTCCCTAGAGGAAGAGCTGGCTTCCACGTCAGCCTGGGTCCGGCCAGAGCAGCAACGGTGGCAATCGGGCAAACTCCCAGGCACCCTTGGTAAGTCCTTCTAGCTTTCTTTGATCTTCTCCCTTGCACATTACTCCCTCAGTAAAAAAATATAAGAGCGTTTAGTTATCTAAACGCTCTTATATTTCTTTATTGAGGGAGTACCTTCCAGATATCGCACGACCTAGCAAAGTTTTCCAGTATTACCTGCAAACCCAGCTAAGGAGCTCCATTAAAACACAACTTATTTCCATACTTCGTGAAAGATTTAGGAATTGTTGCCACACTTGGGCTTTTCTATTGCATGTCAATATATAAACAGATTTACAATCCTAACCATAAATGGGAGATCACAACAATATCGATTCTCCTCGATTTAGGGGATTAGGAGATATGTCACGATACGTGACATATTAGTCTAACACTCCCCCGCAGTCACAACGGGAGGAGAACGGATGTTGAGATTGGACCGAAAATCCAGAAACAACGGCGGCGGGAGACCCTTCTTCAAGATGTCGGTGAACTGTCGTGACGAGGGAACATGGAGCACACGGACTGACCCATGGCAACACGATCGCGAACGAAGTTGAGATCGATCTCGATGTGTTTGGTACGCTGATGCTGTCCTGGGTTCGTGGACATGTAGACAGTGATGACATTGTCGCAGAAGACGATCGTCGCAGGAGGAGATGGTCGATGAAGCTCCTGGAGAAGTTGTCGAAGCCAACTCGCCTCAAACATGGCGTTTGCCACGGCGCGGTACTCGGCTTCAACACTCGAACGCGAGACTGTGTGTTGCCGCTTGGAGGACCAAGAGATGAGGTTATCTCCAAGGTAAACATAGAATCCCAACGTTGACCGCTGAGTGTCGGGGCATCCGGCCCAGTCGGCGTCGGTGTAGGCGATCATGGAGCTTGGTGAAGTCGAGTAGAGTTGAAGACCATGAGAGAGCGTGCCCTTGATGTAGCGCAAGATGCGCTTGATGGCGGCAAGGTGCTGCTCACGCGGGTCGTGCATATGAAGGCAAACCTGCTGAACGGCATACGCAATGTCTGGGCGCGTAAAAGTGAGGTACTGGAGAGCGCCGGCAATACTCCGGTACTCCGTGGGATCGGCCACTGAAGGACCAGCAGTAGCAGCGAGCTTCGGTGATGTATCAACAGGTGTCGTGGCTGACTTGCAAGCAGTCATGCCAGCCCTGACCAGAATCTCCGCGGCGTACTTAGCTTGCGAGAGATGCATGCTGGAGGAGTCGCGGGTGACCGCGATGCCGAGGAAGTAGTGGAGGCTGCCCATGTCCGTCATGGCGAACTCGGCTCGTAGAGAGGACGTGATCCTGTCGAGCAAGCGGGTCGACGAGGCGGTGAGGACGATGTCGTCCACATAGAGTAGGAGGAAGGTCCTGCCTTCCGCACACCGGAGGACGAACAACGAAGTGTTTGAGCGTGAGCATATGAAGCCGGTCGAGGTGATGAAGGCAGCAAAGCGTTGGTACCACGCACGAGGAGCCTGCTTGAGACCATAGAGTGAACGGTTCAGCCAACAGACGTGGTCGGGGCGACTGGAGTCGATGAAGCCAGTGGGTTGACGACAGTAGACAACCTCAGCAAGAGTGCCATGCAGAAAGGCGTTCTTGACGTCGAGCTGATGAGTCTCCCAGTTAAGAGAGAGCGCGATTGAGAGGATGACATGCACGGTGGACGGTTTGACAACCGGGTTGAATGTCTCGTCGAAGTCGACACCTGACTCCTGAGAGAAACCTCGAAGCACCCAACGAGCTTTATAGCGATCGAGGGAGCCATCGGGCTTGAGCTTGTGGCGAAAAACCCACTTGCCGGAGACGATGTTAGCATCCCGAGGAGGAGGCACAAGATCCCAAGTGTTGTTGCTGAGGAGAGCGCGGTACCCCGCAGTCATAGCATCGAGCCAGTTGGGATCCTTGAGAGCTGCACGGGCGGAGGTGGGAAACGGTGAGTACCTGCTGACAGATGAAACATGCAGGTTAAGCCGCTCGCGAGGCCCCTTGTGGATGCCTGAGGTGCTGCGCGTGCGATGAGTGGGTGCAGGAGGGGCGCCCGGTGAGGGAGGGCCGGGTGGTGAGGGTGGTGCGGGTGGTGAGGGAGGTGCGGGAGGAGGGGAGGGTGGTGGGGTGGGTGGAGGTGGAGTAATCTGAAGGAGTGGGACAACTATGGGTAGGTTGTCGTCGTCGGCGAGAAAGTCGTACGTGGCTGCGTTGGTAGGCTGTGGGGAGGCAAAGGGAAAGGTCATCTCATCGAATACGACATGACGAGAGATGATGATGCGGTGGATAGTGAGGTCCATGCACCGATATCCCTTATGATGAGAGGAGTAGCCAAGAAAAACGCAAGCACTCGAACGCGGCGACAGTTTATGTGGCATGGTGGAGGCGGTGTTGGGATAGCATAGGCAGCCGAAGACGCGTAGTGATGAATAATCGGGATGGTTGTTGTGAAGGGCAGAGTATGGAGAGAGGTCGCTGATTGTTTTTGTAGGAAGACGGTTAAGGACGTGAGTGGCGGTGTGAAGTGCTTCGGCCTAATAACGAGGTGGTAAGCTAGCTTGAAATAGGAGAGAACGCACAATGTCATTAACATTGCGAATGATGCGTTCAGCTTTACCATTTTGTTAGGATGTGTATGGGCAAGAGAAGCGAATGTGAATGCCGTGCGTGGCGGCGAGAGAGTGAAGTTTATTATTGTCGAACTCGCGACCGTTGTTGCATTGTATGGACACGAGAGGTAAGCCAAACTGAGTGTGAGCGAACGCGCGGAAAGCGGAGAGCGAGACGTAAGCATCCGATTTTTGGCGAAGCGGAATAGTCCATAGAAAATGAGTGAAATCATCAAGAATGACTAAAAATATTTATTGCCAGAAACACTCAAGATCGGTGAAGTCCAAAGATCGCAATGGACTAACTCGAATGGACGAGTTGTACGAGTAGTGGAAGAGGAAAAAGGTAAACGTACATGACGGCCTAGTTGACAAGCATGACATAAAGTGGTTTGGTTTATTTGCCTAGTACAAGAAAGAGAAATATGTTGCGAGAGGCGACGATAGGCGTCATGGCCGGGGTGACCGAGGCGACGGTGCCACACATCATGAGGGGCGGTGAGCGTGGCGAGGGCTCGAGGAGGCGGAGGACATGTGAACGTGTAGAGCTCCCCCGTACTATTGCACCGAAGGATCTCGCGCCGGGAATGAAGGTCCTTCACAGAGAAAGCAAAAGGGTCAAAAGCGACGATGCAATGATTATCAGTAGTGAATTGACGAACGGAAATAAGATTTTTGATAATGTTAGGTGTGACTAAGACATGACGTAAGTGAAGAGGTCTATTGGGAAAGAGGGAGGGAAGGGAGGAATGACCGGATGTAGTGACGGGAACGGTGGAACCGTCGCCGACCACCACGCGACGATAAATAGGATGGGGAGAAAGAGATGATAAGATACCGGCATCGGAGGAGAGGTGGGCGGTCGCGCTGCTGTCCATAACCCACTCGGGAGAGGGCTGCTACAACGTGATGTTGGTGAAGTGTTGAGCGAGAGCGACGGTGTCCCATGATGGTGCCGGCGTTGGTGTTGTGGCATAGGGCAGCACGGCGCCGAACGGAGCTGCGCCATAGCCACCGTAGGGCGCGCCGAGAGCAGCCGGGGGAGCGGCCATGTAGGCGTGGGCGCGTGATCCCGGACCCCTTCCAAGGATGCCGCTGGTGCTGTTGGGGCGCGACTGCATGGGCCACATCTGGATGGCTCCTATCCAAGGGTTGAACGGAGTGGGCATTGGAGGAGCACCGCCGGCGGGCTTGTAGCCCTTGTTCTTGCCCTTCCCCTTGCCATAGCCGGTGGCATGCGGGTTGTGGGCGGGAGCAGGAGCCCGCCATGGCTGGCCGCCACTGCCCCCACCGGAAGGAGCGCCACCACCACCCCCGGAGGACGACCCGCCGCCGCTGGGAGGAGCAGGGGCTGGTCCTTTGGCGGCGTACAAAGCGGAGGCCGATGTGTTGGTGGAGCGCCGGGAAGCCTTCATCTCGTGGAGCAGCAGCATGTTGTGGAAGTTGAGGAAGGTAGGGAACGGCGTGAGGAGGGGGGAAATGTCGGCAACGCTGTCGAAGCGCTCGTGAAGGCCCTTGATGACGTTGGTGACGAGCTCGGGGTCGGAGACGGGGGCACCGACCTCGGCAAGAGCGTCAGCCGCCGTCTTTTGCAGGTGAAGGTACTCGGTGATGGACCGATCCTCCTGCTTGATGTTGTGGAACTCCTCGGTGAGATAAATCTCGCGGCTCTTTTGGTTGTCGTTGAAGAGGGCGAGGACGGAGGTCCAGACCTTGTAGGCTGTGGCGGTGGCGGGGTCGGTGGGCATGACGAGGTCGATGATGTCCATGGCCATGGAGCCGTAGAGCCAGCGGAGTACCAAGACGTCGAGGCGGCGCCATGTTGGATCGGTGGGGGGCGTCTCGGTGGTGAGGTGGTCCTCGAGGGCGTAGGTGGTGACAGCGATGTTGAAGAAGGTCCTCCACTTGGGGAAGACGACGCTCTTGAACTCGAGGACGATGGGGACGAGAGAGCGGACGCTTGGGATGGCGGTGGCCTGCGCCCAGAGGCCGGCGTTGGGATGGGGAGCAGGTGGTTCAGAGGGCGCCATGGG
Organism: Triticum dicoccoides; assembly: GCF_002162155.2. NCBI lineage: Eukaryota > Viridiplantae > Streptophyta > Magnoliopsida > Poales > Poaceae > Triticum > Triticum dicoccoides. Next base: position 694,451,358 of record NC_041393.1, read on the forward strand.
ATGGGAGGGGAGGGAGGTGTTGGCCGGCGGCGCGGGAACAGGGGTCGGCGGCGCTAGGGTTGGAGGGAGCGGAAGCGAGAGGATGTGCTTAGGCTGATACCACGAAAGATTTAGGAATTGTTGCCACACTTGGGCTTTTCCATTGCATGTCAATATATAGACAGATTTACAATCCTAATCATAAATGGAAGATCACAACAATATCAATTCTCCTCGATTTAGGGGATCAGGAGATATGTCACGATACGTGACATATTAGTCTAACACTTCTAAATGGCCCAAATAACAGCCGCATGTAGAACATTGTCAGTTAAGTGTTTCTTATTGCAAATCCACCACCCCGCCACCTCTTCAAAACCTGGCTCAGGGTTACACCCAGTAAGCATACGAATTCTGCGCCAAATTTCTCTGGCCACCACACATTCGAAGAAGAGGTGGTTACAGGTTTCTGGCTCCTCGCAAAACAAGCAGGTAAGATCATCCACATGCTGACGTTTGGCAAGATTATCTCTAGTGAGAAGTTTGTTGTGAGAAAGAAGCCACAGGAAAATAGCTTCCGTAGGGACTATGGATCCTGGGGGGACATGGATCTACCAAACAGCAGGGACAAACACAGGGACTATGCCTCGAAAATTAACAACCGCATAAAGAGAGCTGACAGTATAAAACCCAAAGGAAGATAGCTTCCATATAAGGGCATCCTCCTCCCCAGAGAAAGAAATAGATCTAACAATACTGGTCAGGTCAAACCACTATTGGAGGAGCCTATCATCTACAGTTCTACACATCTTCTGAAAGTTAACTTCAGGTCCACCCCATCCCAGGCATCAGCAAGTTTGTTGATGGTATTTGACTATTTGATGAGTTGCGTACCTGCATACGCTGTATGGTTGCTCAACTCAGGGAGTCAGGCAGATTGCTGGAATTTTGCCCAAAACCAACTCATCATATGCTGGCCTGGGTTCTCAGTTTCCGTTTTGCCTGAATTTGGGAACAATCCATGTGTTCGCGTGCTTGGCGGAATTCAAATTACGTAATTTGTTCTTGGTTTGTTGATGTTTTATAGCCATCTCTGAAAAAGCAAAACTGCGATTCAGATATCGTTCCTGCTGTTTTGTGTGGTGTACACGAACAGACATGCGACATGAACACATGCGTTTTAGTATGTATACTAACACAAATCCGTCGTAGTCTAGGTGGTTAGGATACTCGGCTCTCACCCGAGAGACCCGGGTTCAAGTTCCGGCGACGGAAGTGCAATTTTTTTTGTTAATTGACTGGCCATGCAACCGAACAAAGCAAGAGACTACTCTCCTTTGTACTAAATTCAGATTCAGATGATATCTTGGTTTTGCTCTCCTCTCATGGAAGAGGAACCATGGGCAGACGGCACATGCAGACACAAACATTGACATCGCCAAAACAAATGCAGTAGCTACAGAAATTATGGAGTAAGAAAGTCTTTGACCTCTGGAGCGCAAGACTTCAACTCCTTCCATCGACCCCTCCTACAAATAGCTCCCTGCATCCTCCATCCCTTCTCTCACCACTGCGGTCCTGCTCTCCTCTGAAATTCGCATTCTTCTGTTCCGCCTGCACCGAGGAAGCCATTGTAGGAGGTGGGAAAGGAGGGATCTAATTAATAGAGATTTTTGCGTTGTGTTCTTAGATTGCTGCCTTCCCATTGTTTCTTAATCAGTGTTTTCTTGATGGTGTTTGCTTTGTCAAGTGGGAAGAAGCTCGGAAAACATGGCCGGGATGGGTGGGCACCAGAGGCAGATGATGGAGGATGCGGCGGAGGACAAGTTCCCGGAGGGGTTGCGTGTGCTCGCGGTGGACGACGACCGCGTCTGCCTCAAGGTACTAGAGGCCCTCTTACCGGAGGGGTTGCGTGAGCTCATTGGCCTCGAGATGGATCTGCCCGTCATCAGTATACACTCACGACTCAACCCGAAGTCCTAATTTTATTTTTGCATGTACAACTGTTTTTAAGGAGTACTTTTACTCCAGAATCTTGAAGATACACTGAAACGGTATGTATTCCTTTAATTGGGCAGCATGTGAGATCCTACATTTTTAGGAGGATTTTGTGAAATCACATATGCACAGCATGCACATACTATTTTTAACTTTGAGAAAGTCTAAAGAGTGAGGTCCCCAGACTGAACCAGTGGGATCCCATCTAACCGTTCATCCGTTTGATCGGATGGCCACTGGGGTAGCAGAGCGGAGGTGGATCGACACATAAA
>NC_041393.1:694453925-694465633 GCF_002162155.2 Triticum dicoccoides
GGATCCTATCTGACTATACATCCATCAAATCGAATGGGTAGTGGCGGAGGGGAATGGAGGTGGATATGGTCGCACGTGAGTTATGATATCCTATTAATTAATGACTTCAATATTTGTGTTAATTGTGTTTAGTATGCTAGAGAGATGGTCATGTATCCCATTTAGTTAAGCAACAAGATGTTTTTCTTTCTGTAGGAACTGGTTCTATTTTCGATCAATTTATGTCCCATTTACATTCAAACATGTCGTATGGATTATATACATCTGTTTTTACTAATTTAATAAGTAATGCCGAAGTCTAGAGTTCAGTATCATGCATACAATATATATGGGTAATCTAGCTTAGTAAGAGTACGTATCACTCCAATGCAATGTAGACCCCACTATGTACGTGTTCGATGGGTGCATTTATGGACATTATTTAGTTTTGTATTGTGTAAATTGTGAAATCCTAGTCATAAGAACTAAATCTATAATATATCCTTTTTCCATGATAAGGCAAAATTATGTTTAATTGTTTTCTAAACTATCTTAAATTTCTAGTCTTTCCAATTACAAAAAGTATACAACTGCACCATACCTGTTTTCTATGGTGGCATGAGTAATACAATTCCGAAACCAGAGAAGTTGTATTGACATTATTCAAGGATTATTCATCTTTAATATCCTTGAGATTGTTAGTAGTTAAAACTATCTACGATAATAGCATATAAAGTAGGAGTGCCACTTCTAAGAAGATACATTGAGTAGGTCACCCATGTATCATATCAAAATCGTGCAGATTTGTTGAGTCTAAACAAGAAAACTATTATGCTGTCACATTATTTTTGAAAGGAAGTGCAACCACAAATATTTATTTTTCTAAATTGTAATAAAATCCCCATAGGTTATATCGCTTACCATATAAAAACTAATATGTGTGTGACCGCTTAACATGCTCAAAACATTGCTTGGGCCGACAATTGTTCACTAGTATGATAGAGAAACATGTTCAACAATATGTAATAGATCTTGTGGTTCACCAATAGTTTGATGTGGTGATCTGATTTACCTAGTTGGAACATGTTGTGATGATGGTTTAGGCATTGTGTTACAGTTATTTTTTTACAATTGTATTGAGTGTGTGAATGTTTTCCCATTTAGTTTGCATTGAAACACCGGATTTATCGTAGTCATGATATCATTTGAAAATCATGTGTAACATTTTTGCTTCCCCACTTGCACGGCACATTTGGAAAACAGCGAAGCCATTTTTCTGTCTATAAGCACTCGGACAAGAATTTATGCTCAGTTTAATAGATTTTGTTGAACATTTGAATTCCAAAGCTAAGTTGTTGGTCGTATGGCATGCAGTGCTATCAGTGGATTGCGACAAGAAGGCCGTGATGAAGGGGATAAACTATGGGGCGTGTGACTATTTGATGAAGCCAGTGCAAACCAACGAGCTCAAAAACATATGGCAGCATGTTGAGAGTAGGAGAAGATCCCAATCAATAAGCCACATGAGTAGGGATAATGATGACGGCCAGAGAGTACATACTGGGACTCTTGCCAAGAGTAAGGACTCAAAGAGTAAGAGCAATGATGAAGATGGTTCTAATGAGAACAAAGAGAGCACTCATGCATCCACTACCCAGAAGAAGATGAGGGTGGCATGGACAACTGAGCTTCATAACAAGTTTCTAGAAGCTATCTACCAGATCGGCCTTGAAAGTAAGAAAATATATGTTGCGCCTCATTCATTGACACAACACTTTGTGGTTATTTGATATTATTTGTTAACAAATATTTTTTATGACATTTTTGTAGAGGCTGCTCCAAACAAGATATTGGAGCTGATGAATGTGGATTACCTCACTAGACATAATATTGCGAGTCATCTACAGGTTTATTTTTATTCCTTATGCTTATTTTTGATGTTTGCGTTTCTATTATTCATAGTCTAACATTTTTTCACATATATAAGTGCAAGCTTTTATTTTGTGGGAACATAACAATCAAAGCTTTAGTAATGCATGGATCACGAAGATGTGTGTTATTATAATTCCTTTTGCCCCTGGAGAGGTATGGCATATCTTGTAAAATGCATGACCCACACATTCTATAAGAACCCGTGCAACACTTTTAGTTTTTCTTGTTCCCACATGTCATCCATTACTTTTTTTTTCATGAGCATGCATCTCATACATGGTTATTTTGTCTATAATTTTATTTCAGAAGTATAGATTGTACTTGAATAGAGTCAAATCAAATCCACTCGGTGATGCAAGGGAAAGACAAAACTCATCCATGGGGAATCAGGGGAATTTTATGCATAACCATGAGCATGGAAGATGGCATGTGTCCTCGTGTAGCAACCCCTCCTGGATTCCAAATTATTTCGGTGCAACTAGTCAATTAGGCCAGCTGACGGACAATCAGAGCAACTTGTGCATGGGGTCGTTAATCCATGGTGGAAGAATGTCGAGGTATTTGGTTCCAAACACACCGGATGCGAGAAGATTTGCAGATCCCGAAGACCCTCCCATTAGCCTATACAATGGCATACTCGATGACATAATGTTAGATGAATTTTCCTCGTATAGCTCTGGTACTTCCTATGTTGACTCCATGCGTGGAAAGTTTATGGAGACAAGTAAAGGAAAAAACCCCATCAAATCTTCGAAGTCACTTAACAAACACATCAGGTGGTGGCGGGAGCTCTGCACCCACAAATGAGTACCAGGTGCAACCTCTCGAGTCTATTAAACATTATCATACCCACATGAATGCACCTTCTACACAGATGCTTGGCATAGTTGTTCCATTTTTCTAGGATTTGCTGGGAACTATAATAACCCCCGATGGTCTTCAATGCAGGTAAACTTGACCGGTATTCTTCATAGGGGTGGAACATCTCATGTCCCGCCACGTGTGAATATACCAACGATCAACCAATTGACAAGCTATGAAACACCATCTAGCGGAATGTTGATGCAAAATCAATTGCCACCATTCATTGGCAACACCATATCAGTGGCAGGTTTCAATGAACAAATAGTTCCATTCAACATACCTACTAACCCAAGCTCTGTAGGGATATTGAATGCGCACAACACTACTCCAGTGGCGCCATCTCAGATGGTTAACAGAGGTAGCATCACTACATTACGGTCAGGTTTCAACGAAAAAATATCGCCATTCAACATAGCAAACAACACAAGCTCGGTAGGGACGATGTTGAATGGCAATTCTGCACTTGGTGTTGGTAGCACTTCAAAACCCGAGATTAATATGGTTAATTGTGGAAGAACTATTTCCACACTTTCCAACCTTCGGACAGATGGTTTCGTCGAATTAACTCCAATGCCTGATGGCAGGGATGTAGTTGGCATTCTTCCTATGCAAGAAAGTATGGTTAATCAGCAAGAGCCTAATGATCTACTTAATGACATTAATGACTTGTCATCGGATGATATTGCCAACCTTCTAAATGACGTAAGAACATTTCTTATTAACATGTATCACGTCTTTGCATATGAATTGTCGAGCTAGACAAGTGTATTTAAATCATTTTTTCTCACTGTAGGGTTCCATTGGAGAGGATGCTATCATGGATGGATAGTGATGCCGGTCAGCACGGCATAAGGTGTTTTTGCATGTGTGTTGGACAGTTGTTGACTGATCATTCCTTTAATTTTGCCAACTGTACCATGAAACTATTTGAATTATCATTGTCTAGTTAGAAGGATGATTGTTTTAGTGCTTCTATTTTACATCACCTTTAGTTTTTAAGTATGTGTTGTATTTTGAGATAAAAATAATCTTTTGTTATGCCAGATGTAACTACTTTTCTTCTGTATGATATCAATGAGATGTTGCATCTTCCTCTGAGAAAACATGTAGCGTCCCTGAGAGAGGCACTATACAGATCTAGAACCTCCTCTAGAGTATGCATGGTATCATTCCCAAGACGCCCACCAAAGACATCGTGCACATGACATGCACTTTATGAAGGTAGAACGGTAGTATCACAACACAATTTCATAACAGATCTGCAACACCGCCATGGTCAGTGTCGGCGGCAGGTCCAAGGAGATTCCCACCACCGGGTTCCACATCTACCAGCCTCCATCCTCTCTTCGGGGCTGGCCTAACGACCACGATACGGAGCCCGCCCTCCGCCACCTCAGCCTCCTTGACTTCATGTGGCTCCAACTCCTAGATGGTATCCCCCGACATGACCTCATCTTCCACCTTGTCGCCTCCTACCACATGCAGAGGCAATGTAGCTACTGCTCCTGCGCCTACATCTGTGGGACCCGCGTCAATGTCAACCACAAGTCCTTCCTCAACACACAGGCCTCCAACTCCAACCCATGACGGAGCACAAAGAGCTCCCTCCCAACTTGAACCTGGCCGCGGTTACCTGCGTCGTCTTGCAGTTCAGGGAAATGTGGATCCTCCCCGAGTTCCATGGCAGAGACATGTTGCCATAAAATGTGTCGGCCATGATGGAGAAAGTAAAGGTGGGGTTAGCGCATTGGCTGGGCTCAGCTGATCTGGTACCTAGCTAGTCCGAAATGAGATTCTCAAATTGCCAACGAGGGATGATAAAAAATCATACTCCGGGGTGCATCTTCTTACACTCATTTGGGTAAAGGATCAAGATGTGTTCGGACGATGGACAGGATGGTGGACATGATTAAAAAAAACTCATTCAGGAGGAATTTCAGAGGCAGACAGGTGGTCAAAAACCTGTCCAAAGTAGTGGGGCCTGGGGATGAAACGTCAGCTAGCAGTTGTTCGAGTTCAACGGCAAAACCCTCTAAAAACAGCAAGCCATGGTGGTGCAACTGCTGGCGTTGTTCAACTATTGGGGCCTGGAGATACCGTTTTTTGTTCTTGATTTTCATCAGACGGGTGTCACTCCTGTTGACTCTAGAGAATTGCATCGAACGTCACACGTCTCCCTTATATAACCTTTATCCTCCATGAAACCCTAAGCACCAACCGTTGCCGTGGGCCTATCTGATGGGGCTCCCTCTAAGCCGGCGGCTCTCTACACTCCAATGGCTCCCTCCATGTGTTGTTCACCATACAACAACAAATCAAGGTTCACGCACAACATTGAGACGAGCAGCAGAGGTGGGTTCGGCGGGTGCTTCTCTGCGGCAATCGAGGACCGGCGTGTAGATGTGGATGGCGACGGCGATGTGGCTGTCTGTGGGACTTGAGAAATTTTATCATTGTTCTCACAGGCAAAACTGGCAAGGCCATTTCTCTTTCTCCAACCAGTACCAGGTAGTTTGTCTAGAAATGAAGTTCTTTCGCCAGGGCTTTGTATTATTATTAAGAATATATCAGATGTGGTGCAACTTAGCAGTCTTAATTCTTAAAGACTAATTTCATCGAAGACTTGACATGTAACTCCTCCTCTGTACATACATGCTCACTGTTTATCCAGAATTCGAAATTCACTACCTGACCATTTGGACTTCCCTAGTTGATAAAGGAAAGACAGATTCACCCTGAACCTGAATCTCAATAATCTCTTCAGTAGTGTTAACTGTTAAGGCTTCAGGATGCTTCTCTAGGTGATGGACAGTTATCTACATTTTTATTTTTCTTCCTGCTAGTTTTTTCGGTAAAAGCAAATGCCTGTAAAAGCTAAGCATTGGCAAGCCATTAGTTGCTTGATGAGCTAATTGCTACTTTGTGATGGTAATCTTTATTGAACCTTTAGATGTTTATATGGCTGAGAGACACTGATGGTTGATGATTCCAGACTTTGAGCAGTTGTAGGGGTCAGCTTTTGCCGATCAATTGGGAGGCATATTGCTCGAATTTTCTCCCCAACTGGGATTCGATCATGCGTCGCCGTTGGAAATTCAGATGTGTTATGGATCAAAGAGAGCTACAGCGAGCAAATGTAGCTGTTGCTCGGTTCAGGGATGTTGCCACCCATGTCTGAATTCAAGCAAAGCTGTGATTCAGCTCTAACGTTCGTGCTGTTTTGTGTTGTGTACAGGACAGACATGCCACTAGAATAGATAAGTTCCAGTATTTTCTTCAACACGAGTCCGTCGTAGTCTAGGTGGTTAGGATACTCGGCTCTCACCTGAGAGACCCGGGTTCAAGTCCCGGCGACGGAATTTCTTTTTGCTTCTAAACTTTCCCTAGAGTGTTGCCAATTTTTCTTTTTGGAGATTGCTTTGTAGTTTTTGGTAAATCTGAGCAAGCTGATGGCCAGTTTGTGTTGGTAGCCTTGAACCTGACGGTTGATGATTCCAAGATTTTTAACTCGGGGCCGTGGGTCAGCTTGTGCTGCCGATCCACAGGGAGGCATTTGATCATCTAACCAGCTTAAACTCGGGGCCGTGGGTCAGCTTGTGCTGCCGATCCACAGGGTAAATGCTAGTACTGTATACTGAAACAAAAAGTTATTGCGGTAATATGTTGGAGCTCAGTTGTACTCTGTTTAATCACTATGCGCATTTACAATATGCTTACTGAATTAGATTGCAGAGCATTCAATATACTATGCTTACATGGTAGCATCCATCATTACATGTTTCTGAAGGATTTTTTTTTACCTTGTTTCTGAAGGATATTTATCTCGAAAGCATGCATCATTACATGTTTCCCAGATTGCTCAAACTCACACCGAAATACCAACAAGATTCATTTTGTAGCTCTAGTGTAACGGATCATGTTTGATAAGGTGGGCTCTGAACCGGTATCTTATGGCAAAATAGGTTGGAAGTTGCTTCAAGGCTAGGGCGGGCTTTCGATAGAAAACCTTTAGAAACATTCTTGAAACTCGTGAACATTTTTTTGAATCGGCAAACATTTTTTGAATCGATAAACATCTTTTCAAATTTGGGAACAATGTTTGGAATTCATGAACAATTTTTTGGTTCAACGAACTTTTTTTGAAATGCATGAACATTTTTGAATAGATGAACTTTTCTGAAATTTGGGAACAATTTTTACTTCACAAACTTTTTTGATTTTTTTGAAGCATGAACATTTTTTAATTCGCAAACATTGTTTCAAATTCGTAATCATTTTTAATGCGTGAAACATTTCTATTTTCCGGACCATTTTTTCCAAAACCGTAAAAAAATTAATATGAGGACATATTTTCAGATCACAATTTCTTTTGATTTCCTGAACACTTTTTTTAACTGTGAACAAATTTTGAATATGTGGACATATTTTGAGAATCAGAAACATTTTTATTTCCCGATTTGTTTTCAAATAATGAATTTTTGGAATTCATGAAAAATTTATGATTTCCTGAACATTTTTATAAATCATGAGTATTGTTTGAATTCATAAACATTTTATGATTTGCCAAATATTTTTAAATTCATGAACATTTTTTCCCAAATTTAACATACATTATTTTAATGTAAAACATTGTTTTACCTTGTATACTTTTTAAAAAATGGGGCATACATTTTTTGTAAACAGGTGGCATTTTTTGAATGTCATGATTTTTTGTAAGCATGATTAACATTTTTCTATACATGTTTAACATATTTGATATGCAGGTTTAATAAATATATTTCTAAATAAAAACTATTTTAGATATGATTTGTCTATATGATTTTCAGACAATGGAAAGAACTATTTTAGATATAGATGTATGCAGAACAGAACAGAGTAAATGCTAGTACTGTATAGTGAAACAAAAAGTTATTGCGGTAATATGTTGGAGTTCAGTTGTATTCTGTTTGCATTTACAATATGCTTACTGAATTAGATTGCAGTGTTGAGTATCATGATTATTTAGAAAACATAGGATAGCGTAGGATTTGTTCTTGCCTTCACTTGTACTCCAATATGACCATATACTCTTATATATATGCCCATTAGGCTCAAGCAATATAATTAACTATTTCATGAATTCCCTCTCTCCCTTCTAACATGGTATCAGAGCCCGTGTTCTAAACCCTATCCGTTGTCGCTTCCGCACCCGCGCACCGTCCCTGGGGCGGTCGGCCTCCATGACCGCCGCCAGGGGTCGCGCCGCCCGTACGTAGGATTCGTCCGCCGGTCGTGTTGACCAGCTGCCCTAGAGAGTCTTTTCCCCGAGCCCTTGCTCTGGGGTTTTTCTCTCCCGCCGGTCATCTTGATCGGCGGTTTCTTTTTGGTTTTCCGGTCTAATCTTGATCGGTTTGCATCGCCCACCGCCGCCGTTGAACCCGTGCGCCTCTACTCCAACCCCGCGCTATCGGCCGGCTTCTTCACCGACCCGCCGGCCTCGCGAGTCGTTCGCGCGTCTGCCCGTCGGTCGCCCTGACTCGACGGCCTCGTGTGTCGTCCACGCGTACGCCCACCGGTTGCTTCGACCCGGCGGCTTCGCGTCATGCGGCGGCCCTTCGCCGCCGTCGTTTGCGCGCCGGCCCGCCCGTCGATCTACGCCGGTCGTCACCGCCCTGCTCCGATCGGAACTCCTGCATCACCCGACCCGGTGGCATCGCGCCATGCGGCGGCCAATCATAGCCGCCTGCCATCGTCGGCTTCATCTCGGACTCCGCCGCCACCCCGTCTCCACCGAGCGGCGTCCCCGACCTTGCGCACGATCGGATTGATCACCCGCCCGCCGCCGTGATCCGCCTCATCTATGCCGTGCGACCAACCTGGCCCGTCGGTTGCGCGCGCCTCCGCAGGTCCCGTGAAGATTGTCCCTGAGTTCAGCACGTCCCTCCACCGATCGAGCAACGGCTGCCGCTGCATCGCCCCATCGGGCCGCAGCGCCGTCGTCCCGTGGTTCTTCTTCCGGCTGCACCGACCCGTGTCACCGCTGCGTCGCCCCTTCGGGTCGTAGTGCCGCGGCCCGCGGTCCACCGACGCCCCAAGGCCGTCCGCTCTAGGTCGTTCCTGTGGCCGCACCGACCTTCGCGCTGCCGTTGCGTCGCCCCGTCATGTCGTAGCGAGCGTGGCACCGGTCCACGCAGCCATCCCCAGGTCATCCCCGCGGTTGCACTGACCCGCGCTCCGCCGCTGCGTCGCCCCTACGGGCTGTAGCGCCGCGGCCCGCGATCCCCGTCGCCGCCCTGAGGTCTTCCTGCCGTCGCTCCGACCTGCCCGCCGACGCTGCGTCGCCCCTTCGGGCCATAGTGCCGCAGCCCGCGGTCCACTTCGCCGTCACCGCGCATCGACCTCCCGCGGTATGCGTGTCGCCGTCTCCCTTGGCGCGGGAATGCCACCGTCCGCGCCGGTCTTCGTCACGTTGTCAGGGTTCTTCGCGTACTTCGAGCACCGCCGCTGCGCTCCTAACCTAGCCGCCGCCCCCGCCGTCAGGCCGCTGCCGCCGCTCTTCTTTGGTCGCCGTCGCCGCTACCCCGTAGCAGCCGCAGCCGCCCGTCCACCTCCTTCGCCTTCGTCCTGCACCAGCCCGCCGTCAGCGTCGTCGTCATCTACCCCGACCACTTCGTCTACTCCGACCGCCGTTGGTGACATTGGCCCTGCACCGACGGACGCCGCAATCGTCGTCGAGTCCTTCTCTGCTGGCCTCTTCGACTTCTTCGACATGGCGTACAACTCGTGCAGGTCCCCGTCTACGCATGCCCGGTGCTGACAACACCGCCGCGTGCCTTCGTCCACGACGTGTCCCCGGGCCTGGCAAGCCTGGTGCGGCGCTTCGTCAACTTCGTCTTCGTCCATCTACGCATGCCCTGTGCTGGCAACACCGACGCGTGCCTTCGTCTACAATGTGTCCCCGGGGTTGGCAACCCCGGCACGACGCGTCGTCAACATCATCTACTTTCTGGCGCACCACTACTTCGACACCACTGTGCCCACAACTAACTCGGCGCCTCCTTGCGCCCGCGGCTTCACGGTGACTTCCTCGATATCGGCTACCCCGACTCGACATCGACCACGGCATTCTTCGCACGGCTACCTCGACCACGGCTCCACCACCCATGCTCTCGGCTACATCGGCAAACGGCACAAAGGGCTACCGCCTGCTTGAGCAACCTCATCGGTTTTCACTCCAGCCACGACTCCGCGATGCATCGACCGTTATGACTGTGGGGAGGTGTCCGTCAGCTTGCTTCTCCAGTCTCACCATCTGCATCGCTACTGTTGTGACTGCGGGGGATGTTGAGTATCGTGATTATTTAGAAAACATAGGATAACGTAGGATTTGTTCCTGCCTTGACTTGTACTCCAAGATGACCATGTACTCCTATATATATGCCCATGAGGCTCAAGCAATACAATTAACTATTCCACCAATTCCCCCCTCCCTTCTAACATGCAGAACATCCATTATACTATGCTTACATTGTAGCATGCATCACTACATGTTTCTGAAGGATATTTATCCCAAAAACTTGCATCATTACATGTTTCACAAATTGCTCGAATTCACACCGAAATACCAATAGAATTCATTTTCTAGCTCTAGTGTTTGACGGATCATGTTTGATAAGGTGGGCTCTGAACCGGTATCTTGTGGCAAAATGGGTTCGAAGTTGCTTCTTTTTAATTGATAAAGATCTTGAGGAATTTTTTTTGAAACTCATGAACAAATTTTTGAATTGGCGAACATTTTTTGAATTGATAAACATCTTCCAAAATTTGGGAACAATGAAACGAACTGTTTTTTAAATGCATGAACATTTTTTGAATCAATGAACTTTTCTGAAATTTGGGAAAAATTATAATTCTCAAACTTTTTTGATTTTTTTAAAACATGAACATTGTTTGAATTTGCAAACATTGTTTTGAATTCATGTACATTTTGTATTAAATGATTTTTTTCTGTTTTTCTGAACATTTCTCGCAAAACCGTATCTTTTAAAATATGTGATATATTTTCAGAATCACAATATATTTTTGATTTCCTAAATGAAAAAAAACTGTGAACAATTTGTGAATATGCAGACATATTTTAAGAATCAGAAATATTTTTTGATATCCCGAACTATTTTCAATCATGAATATTTTTTAAATTCATGCATTTTTATGATTTTTCAGACTTTTTTAAAAATCATGAATATTTTATTGAATTCACAAATTTTTTATGATTTCCCGGGTATTTTAAAATTCATATGTTTTTGTAAATGTAGCATACATTATTTTCAATGCACGAAACCTTTTTTTATTTACACGAACTTTTTTGTACCTTTTATACTTTTTTTAAATGGCATTTTTTGTTAAACGGGTGGCATTTTTTGAATGTCACAATTTTTCTGTACTCATGATTAACATTTTTCTATACACATATAACATAATTGAAATGCAGGTTTAATAAAATATTTCAAAATAAAAACATAGTAAAATTATAAATCAAAGCACGAAATAAAAATATGAACAAAAAAGGGGGAAACATGGGTGACGTCAGAATGACATCAGGAAGTGCGGTCACTAGGCCGACCAAGCAGCGGCTCTCTGCAGGCGATGTTGCAATAGGAACCGTTGCGGGTGGCACATAGGCATGCCCTTTCATGTAGGTCATTCCCGATGGTATGGTATGGTTTGATTTGTAGTTTTTTTTTTAAGAAAAACCACTCCACTTTATTGAATAATGATGCCATTCATATGTATACAACTAGATGATTCCCCGCGCGTTGCTGCGGGAAATGTTGCCCCAAAGTATTGTTTTACTCGGTAAAATAACTCAAAAAAGGTTAAGCAAAATTATGAATATACTATAGGATTCTGCTTTGACAACAATACTTTAGAATGATACATGATGCGCAATGTTA
>NC_041393.1:694466050-694486415 GCF_002162155.2 Triticum dicoccoides
TGACAAGAACGGACAATAATAGGATTATATGGTTATTGGTACATATACGTAAGTATGATCAATCCTCCTACTGAACAACAGAAAATATCCTATTAATTATAGGATTATGTTGGTCATCTACCCATCGAACAACTAATTTATTACAAAGTAATATCATCAGACATCTGCATCAATAGTTGATCGTAAGATGTGTGCAAATCTGGTCCTAAAAAGGGGATGGAAGAATATGAGTTGCATTGAGTGCATAATAGCATTGTCATTGCCTCACAAACACAAATGTCATGAAAAATCATCTCCATGAATAGTATTTTTTGCAGACATTGATCGATTATTTTGGGGATCTTGGGTGTACCTAGATAGCTGTTACACATGTACCTAGTAAACTTGTGACACCATGGACCTCTCCAAGTGTGACTAAGAAAATAAAATAAGCAAAGTAACACTGGAATGTTCAGTAAAGTTAAATCCTTTTCTCAAGAGACCAAAACGATCATAATTTTAGGAATACTATTCTCAGTTTCATTGATCTGCAGTGGACCATACGAAAGATGAAACTCCAGAACAATCTATTTATGCATCAACAGTACATGATATTTATCTGAATCTACATGGAATACTTGCACAAAGGGAAGTATAGAGGAATTGTAATAAAATTACAGCAAAGAAAGGAAGCGAGCTACCATGATTAGCGGTAAACATACATTTGCATATACCTTACATTGTTGCATGTGCGGGAAGTAGACTTCTGTAAGAAAAGGAAAAATAGAAAAAAAAAGTTATGAGTTAGACTGGGCCAAGTAGCACATCTCTTCGAAATTTCTTGAGTTAAAAACTTTTTCAACGTACCATGAAATTCTTATGATCTATCCAACAGAAGCATGACAGAATATAACGACTTCAGTGCACCATTCACGAAAGAAGACGGTAACTTTAGTACCTTTCAGGAAAGAAGCGAGAGAGTTTAGTGTGTAGTGTGTATGCATCAAGATCTTTAGCGAAAATAGATTGACAAAAGTAAGAGGCAACTTATAGATGGTGCCACGCCGGATGGCACATCATAGCTAAAAACCAACGGTAATAGCTTGTTTCTCATTAATGTAAGATAGAGAACAACGAAGTATAGAAATACATTTATAAAAAATAAAGGTAAGTTTATTAACCAGGAATAATCACCTTTCTGGCCTCTTATTATGAACTGTAAGTGTGCACATTATACCGAATCAAACTATACAACATGACGTGTAATTTAGTCGTGGGCTTTTTGCCATAACAATATAAAGTATACAGAATTAACTACTCGATTCTTGGTACTTCCTCTATGTTAATCTGGGATTTTTTGTACCATCATTGTCGCTTCCCTGTGTATATCCGCCGAAATAACATTTAAGGGATAACACATCAAAATCATGCTAATCCAATTATCTGTTCTATAGGTCATCATTGTAATGAATAGAGAATTAAGCCAACTTCTTCCGAAAAACCACTAGCATGATAACTCACCTTATCATATGCAGAAGCTCATGATTCCACAACAATCCACAAATTCAGGATGAAATCTTACAGTGACGCTATAGAAAACCAAAACCTGTTGTATTTTACTCGCCTTTTTATTCGGGCTGCATCAAGGTAACAATTGAAGATGGTGAAGGGAGTGAGGGCGGAAGAGCTTGATTGCTGAAGGGGTTGGCGAGACTCCTCGTCATCAAATCAGGTTGTGGCAGGGGCAGTCGTACCTGTTCGTCGTCGAATCCGCGGTGGTGGAGAGATTTGAAGGTGTCGCATGGAGTTGAGGATGGGAAAGGGAGCGAGTATGGCGGAGCTCTGCCGCAGGAGAGGCTGGCGCAGCTTCTCACCACTGAATCCAACATCCGCTCGGATCATTGCAGCTCCTCGCCGCTAAATTTGGCAGTAGTGTCGTTGTAGGCAGCCAAGAGATGAGATTGTTGCATGGATTCGTAGAAGGCCAAAAGATGGCTTGGGGTGTGAATGCCGATGGGCCACGGGAGAGAAATATAACGTGGGAGGGAAGAGCAAACGAATCGCCAGGGAAGAGCAAAGGAATCGCCAGAGAAGATGATACGTGCGTGCGTGGGGCTCTTTTATTTTGCTCCAATTAGGATGTGCCGTGAATAGGAAACGTTGGCTTGCTTTGGGGGTGACCATGTACTACGGAAAAATATCCAACGAATTGTTGATTTTTTTTGACATGGCTGATTTGTTGAGGTGGAAGATTTGTTGATGTGGACATCTTGCATGTCAAAAGATATAGGTTAGTGGGGTTGAACTATTTATATATTATAGTTTTATGTCAGTCGACCGAGGAGCCAAAGATGGCAGCCCTCAGAAAGATGTAGAGTGGATTTAGCGAGGCTATGGGCCTCGATGTTGGACTCCCGCCCCTCGAAGATGAGAGAACAAGATGTTGGAGTCCACCAATATCAGAATTGATATCTTGAATAACATGTTTGCAGTCTGATGCAATCAACAACTTAATTAAAGAAAGATCATAAGCTACGGTCAAAGCTTGTTGGCATGCAATTGCTTCAACAGTTGCTACATCAATCACTCCCAAAGTGCGTATAATAAAAGCACCAAAATAGAGGCCCTCGCAATTCCTACAGACTGCTCGGAACATAGCTCCATCTACTAATTTAGTAGGCTTCTAAAATAAAACTCTAGGTTAGGCTTTTAAAATAAGCTGGGAAGATGCAACTTATTTCCAGGGCCAGCCATAAGCCCCAAAGAAATGCGCGTTATAATTTTGACAAAGTGACGGGGTGCTACTCCATCCGTACCGGTGCATAAGTCATTTTATATTGTGCACCACGACCAAGACGAATGAGAAAATAAGAGAACTTAATGGTTATTTGCTAATTAGTATCACTGCATGGAATGAACTGACCACTGCATGTCGTGCTACGTAGTGCCAACTCATTTATAACATACACGCACATGTCTCTTATGGATTGATTCCTTTATTCACATCAAAAAATAAAAAAATAAGATGAGAGTTAATGCACCACGCCTAAGTGTTTAGGGATTATTTGGAGAGAGTACGTTTATTTTTAAGGCGATGGAGGGAGTACGTTGCTTCGCACTGATGGCGGTGGCCAGCGCCGTTGGTTGACACTCTGCCGTACCGGCCCGGCCCATAGGCCGAACATAGGAGGACAAGGCCCATTTGATCGATCGGACGGCCGAGATCCCCTCACCCTCGGCTATAAACGCTGCCTCAACCCTAACCTATTCCAGTTTCTCCTTCCCCTCGCAGCCGCCGCCTCCTCGGATCGTCCCTGCCGGAGAGACGCCAGAGAGCGCGAGCAAACCCTAACCTCCGACGATGGTGCGCCGCCCTACCCATCTCCATGCCTTCCCTTGCCTGGTTCTTCTTTGGATTTGGATTCACGGTTCGTGATTCGTGTGTGGTGGTGGTGGTGCAGGTGCTGCAGAACGACATCGACCTCCTCAACCCGCCGGCGGAGCTCGAGAAGCTCAAGCACAAGAAGAAGCGCCTCGTCCAGTCCCCCAACTCCTTCTTCATGGTAAATGAAACCCCCTTCCCCGTAAAATCTCCTCCTTTTCGGCACCATTCTCAGCGGTGTTTGTTTAGGTTGCTCCGTAATTAGATGACGCCGGTATCAGATCCCATCCTATTCAAACGCGATTCCGCTGGATGCGCGCCGTAATTTTTCATCCGATTTGGAATTTTGCTTCGGTAGGCTGTTGGTGTAGCTGAGTAATGGTGCCTGTTACCACGGGTTTGTGGTAGATTACGTGGCTGATCCTGATTATATTTGATTCATGCGTTGTTAGTACTATCAAATATATATACAGTTTGTCTAATTCACATCTAGATGTTTTTTAAGGATGTCACATCTAAGCTCCCACAAATATATAATGCAGCAACGAGAAACAAAAAAAACTAGGACAAAAAAAGTAGACCACAAACAGAGTGGAAATCAGCGTAGATGTGAGTGTGTCCTAGACAGACCCACATATATATATCCCCTTGCATATATGTCAACCTGTATTGCCACATGTTCTAGGTATACGAAAATCTCTATGCTAGTACCAATTTGTGAGTGAACACTACAGTGCTGTTCTGGTCTGAGTTGTTCTCTGGATCTATCGGATCATATCTCCTAGTGGACATTCCTGTGTAACTTAGTGCCGCCATGTTCTGACTATCTTGTCTATATCACAGCACTAGTGGTTAAAATATGGCTTTAATAGGTTGTGTGCATTTGTCATGTATAAGTTTGGCATTTATGTTTTTCTGTTTGGATTATAGTGGTTAAAATGTGGCTGCAATAGAATCTAATGTCTATGTGTTAACTTCTGCAGGACGTCAAGTGCCAGGGCTGCTTCAACATGTAATTTTTCTAAACCTTTTCTCTTCATTGCAAGTAAATAGTTGACTAGGTTCATTTGCTACTGATTAGCCTTAGATGTTCGTTTGATTACAAGACATTATCATGCTTTAAAACGTTCTTGCTATTTTTGTAGGTAAACTGTTAATGTGAGTTGGCTGCCAAGTGCATATTCATAGTTTATTTTACTGCTTTGTGTTTTCTACTTTAGTACTTCTTTCTGTGACCGCATATGATTTATAGGTTAATATTAAAAAGGATGGAAGATGCATTTTTGTGTGTTATGCATTGAGCTTCATGAAGATACTGCAGTACACCCTAGTTGCATTTACTTGCCTTGTAACACGCTAGTTCAAACACAATCCTTGTAAATCACTGTGTTCCTAATGCTGTAATTGTTCCACAATTGTCTTTAATCAGCAGCCTCCTATGCTATTTTAAGTTTTTTTTCAAGTACCTTACTATGCAATACATTAATACACAACATATCAATCATTTCTCATCTCATTTGGATCATTGAGTCTACTTGCCGTGATTTCCTTTTTTCCTTTTATGTTTGTTGATTGTAATTTACTTTAACATGCCTTCCTTTTATTTTATGATTCGTTGCTGAATCACTCTCTTCTGTGATTGCAGCACTACTGTGTTCAGCCACTCCCAGACTGTCGTGGTGTGCCCGGGCTGCCAAACAGTGCTCTGCCAGCCAACGGGTGGCAAGGCCAGGCTAACCGAGGGTTGCTCCTTCCGCCGCAAGGGCGACTAAACCTCTGAAGGAAGCCAAGACGTTGTTGAACTTTGAGTTATTCCAGGGTGTTAGTCTGAAGATTTTGCAATGTCGGCAAATTGAACCCATCTTTGGTAATATGATATCTAGCTTGAGTATTATTATGATGACCACTGTACTATGTTCCGTTTGGGTTGTGAGATCAGACTAGTAGTACCTGCCTGGCAATATGGTTGTCTTTGATGAATTGTTATTCCTTCTGATGTTGCTTGCTGTCTCTGGTATATGACTCTTGAGATGTTTATTGCTTGCATTTGCTGTTGCTGGTTGTTACATTATTTGTTGCCCACTTCTCTCCCCTCTCTACGATGGTAGTGCACCTAATGCCTCCCCAGGCTGCCTTGCTGCCGCTCGCCGTCTTCTTGTTGATGAATAATCGATCTTAGGGCATCTACAATGCCTTTGTAGTCCACCATCCAACAGTATGCTCTTCTGTGGTCATAGATACCGTATGCCTGGAAGTTCTGCTGGTATTTGAATGAAATTGAACAAACTGGATCAATTTCATGCATACTGGACCTAATTTGCAGACCGTACTCATTGTCCGTCCTTGGACATGGATACTTGAGTTGCCCCAAACTTTAGCTTTCATTTTGAATTAAAATGGAACAAACCAGATGAATTGCACGCAAAGAGAAAGGATTCCTAATTCATGTGACATTACATTAAAAGCCATGCCCGCTCTAGTCGCCGGCCGCCTACTGCTCGTGGGCCGTGGCAAAGCCATTGGGCTTCCTTTGCCGCCACAAGTTTGGCTGCGAACACTCTGCCTCGGTGCCCGCCCCTCTTGCCCCTGTTTTTTTTTTTTGACATCAAACAACTTTATCCCTCAAATAATAGCGAGATCGTTTACAATTTGATGAGAAATAAAGTACAGACAATCACCGTCCCAAACCATAGAAGATTTAGAGCTAAGGGAACTCTTTGCTATGCTATCAGCAACAAGATTTGCCTTTCTAAAACAATGAACCACATCAACATTAGAGAAATCAGCCCTAGCTGCTTACCCTCCATATAGATAGCAACATCGTGTCCCTGATAGTCTTCCTGATTGATGATCTCGACTGCATTGTAGCTATCTAATTCGACAATAAGGGATGTACATCCAATGTTCATTGCGAGAACAAGGCCATTACGGATCGCGGTCGCTTCAGTAGAATCAGCAGATGTTACATGCAGTATGAACCAGGACGCTGCCGCGATGAATTCCCCTCTATCATCTCTAGCTATTGCTCCTGTAGCCCTTGTCATATTCTCTGCACAGAAGGCTGCATCAACATTGATCTTTACCCTTCCGCTAGTTGGCTTTTTCCACATATGATCACGCTTTCGGACGGGCTGGTTTGGGGTTGCTGCACGCACAAAATTTGTGGCCAATACTTTGATCGAAATAGCAGTACGATCCGGCGTTCTTATGCTCCCCCTTTAACAAACTGCCCGCGTTGCCACCAAATATACCAACTGCCCACTGCTATGAGCTCCCACAGAGGTAGTTCTCCTACCCTTGACTTGTGCCTCAA
Source organism: Triticum dicoccoides (assembly GCF_002162155.2). Taxonomy (NCBI): domain Eukaryota; kingdom Viridiplantae; phylum Streptophyta; class Magnoliopsida; order Poales; family Poaceae; genus Triticum; species Triticum dicoccoides. The sequence continues at coordinate 694,472,725 of NC_041393.1, forward strand.
AAGCACGTCCATTGTGATTGCACCAGACCGGTCCTCGGCTACAGCTCGTTCTATTTCTTCTCTTACCCCAAGGTGACTCCAAATGTCCATGGCTCTACGACATGTGAACAAGCAATGCTGGGAATCCTCCATACCAACTCGACAAATTGGGCATTGCGCTGTCGTTGGTACGTGTATCCCCGCCAATGTCCCCAAGCATGGTAGCACCCCCTGAGAACTTTCCAAGTAAAATGCTTGATCTTTCCAGGGACCCGCAGCCTCCACATATTTTTTCCATATATCATACATGAACTGGCTGCCCTGACCATCAGACCTATTCCATCGATTCCTATATTGGTGATTAAACTCCACATGATATGCTGATATGATAGAGAACGAGCCAGATTTTGTGTGGTGCCATGCTATGAAATCATCCAATATCTCCACCCGAAGTTGGATTTGCAAAATCCTGTGAACATCCACCAGGTTGAAGACTGACCTCAGAAGTTCTCATCCCACTCTCCTGAATGTGGGTCAACCAATTCTTCTACCTTTCCTTGACTCACTCGTTGGGATCCAAGGATCTTCCCAAATGTTTATATCTGTGCCCTTTCCAACCCGCCAAATGCAACCTCTCTTAAAGGTTTGTATGCCCACCACGATACTTTGCAAGGTAAACGAGGAACCCTTCTTTAGTCCTGCACTTAGTATGTTGTCGTCCGGGTAATATTTTGCACTAAGGACCTGTGCACACAAAGAAGCCGGATTCTGGAGCAGTCGTCAACACTGTTTTGCTAAAAGAGCAAGATTAAAACTGTGTAGGTCTCTAAACCCCAAGCCTCCCTTATCCTTTAGTATGCACAACTTTCACCATGCAAACCAATGCATTTTCTTCTTCTCTTCATTATCTCCCCACCAAAATCCTGCAATCTCATCAGTTATATCCTTACAAATCCCCTTACGTAATTTAAAAACAGACATAGCATATGTGGGTATTGCTTGAGCCACCGCTTTCATCAATATTTCTTTTCCTTGCATAGACATAACCTTCTCCTTCCATCCCTTTATCCGCTGGCAGACTCTATATACGAGATGCTGAAAGCAATCACTTTTATCGACCCCAGCCATAGAAGGTAGGCCTAGATATTTATCAGATAGTGCTTCTGTCAATATATCAAGTGTATTGCAAATCTCTTCTCTAGCATGAACCCTTGTATTAGGGCTGAAAAAATGTTGGATTTCACCGTACTTACCAATTGCCGAGAGCTGCGACAATACATATCCAACACTCTTTTCAAGGTGTTTGAATTCTGAGCATTGTCTTTCAAGAGAATTAATGAGTCATCTGCAAAAAGAACATGGAAAATAGATGGTGCATTTCTACAAACACGAACTCCTTCTAAGCCCCCCACTTCCTCTTCATGAGCCAGCAAACAAGACAGACCTTCATAGCACAAGAGGAATAAATACGGCGACAGAGGGTCGCCCTGCCTTAAGCCTCTGGTAGGTAAAATTTCATCCGTCTCACATCCATTAAACCTTACTCGTATGTGACTGAAGAGACACACTCCATTATCATATCCACCCAAAGTGGATGGAAGCCAAGTTTTAGCATAACTTGCTTTAGAAATCCCCATTCGACACGATCATAGGCTTTGAGCATGTCCAACTTTACTGCACAATTTCCATTGGAACAATGTGTCTTCTTTTTAATAGCATGAAAACACTCATACGCCACCAACACGTTATCTGTTATTAACCTGCCCGGGACAAAAGCACTTTGTGTTGGCGGGATGATGTCAGGTAGGATTCTCTTAAGCCTATTAGCTAGCATTTTTTATATGATCTTACAGAGCACATTGCATAAGCTAATGGGCCTGTATTGAGTAATCACCTCTGGGCAATCCACCTTTGGGATCAGAACAATATTAGTTTGGTTCCAACCTTTAGGGATCTGTTAGTTCATCCCCAAGGATATGCCAGAACCTTTTATAGAACACTGCATGCAACCAGTCGGGGCCAGGAGCTTTCATGTCCCTGATCTAAAAAAGTGCCCTACGTACATCCTCCCCTGAGAAAGGTGCAACCAACTGTCGGTTTATCTCAGCTGTAACCCTTGGCTTCACAGCTTGAAGGAGTTCCTGGTCACATTCAACATTGTCAGATTTAAACAAGCTCCCGAACTAACCACAAATCAATGGATTGAGATTATCATTCCCCTCCACCCATCCATTCGTTATTACTTTTCAGTCTTCTTTATCATATTTCTTCTACACCTATCCGAAGCAAACTGATTAAAGTAGTTGGTGTTTCTATATCCTCGGCACAGCCATGTAACCCTTCCATGTTGTGCCAAAAAAATCACTTCTTGGTCAAGCAAGTTTTTGATGAGGACTAGAAGATCTTTCTGTTTGATTCGGCTTTGCTCCGTGTATTCCTCCCTCATCATAGCTTCAAGCTCTTTCTGGGCCTTTTTTAATCTGTTTCGAGGCCCTTTAAGCACTCGAGTGTCCCATTCATGAAGATCATTATGAACAACAGCAACCTTCTCTTTGATCGAAGGGCCAAGGCCCCAGTGAGATGCTTTCTGCCAGGCTGTTCTTACGATCTCTTCAACAGTTTCCTCTTCCAACCACCTCGCTTCGAATCGTTGTTTGTACGCTGGTTTCTTGGCAGAAACATCAACGAGGTATCCAGTATCCAAAAGGATGGGTCGGTGATCCGACTTTCCCATCTCCAAATTACACAATCATGCAAGGGGATGCATAGTCATCCACCCTGCATTTGTCACAGCCCGGTCCAGCCTCTCCTTGAACCCCCTCGAAACCAAGTAAATTTGTCTCCCGTATACCCCATATCTTCCAACGTGCAGTCCGCCAGGGCATCCTGGAAGGCCTTGATTCGAGCATGTTGGCGAGGTGGGCCTCCCTCCTTTTCTGAAAATAGCAAAATTTCATTGAAATCTACCAACAAGACCCAAGGCAGCCTTGAGTGAGCATGTAGATCGCGGATATAACGGTAAGTACGATCCTTACTGTCCCAGCTCACCTCCCCATATATGTCGGTCATCCTCCATATATTCCCATTTGCTTCATGGACCGTGACATCAATACCATCCAAAGTGGTAGTCTGGGAGTAGATCCTAACCTCCTTCTTCCAGACTAATAGCAACCCACCTTTCCTTCCATCCGGAGTAGCCGCAACAATTCTTTTATCCATTCCTAATTTTCTCATCAACTCTTCTGCCTTTGCATCACCCAAATGTGTTTCACACAGGAAAAACACATCCGGTTTGTGTCGCCTCTGGATTTCCAGAAGTGAGCGTACTATCGGGGCTCCGAGGAGGCCCCGACAATTCCAACTAATGATTTTCATTGCGTCTGGCAATCACCCTCAAGGGATGTGTCGGAGTAAATGACCACGGGTAGCCTAGCCGGCTCCCCCTGTCTCTTCAAAAACATCGGGCCGACTGCGCCCTCAAACATCCAAGACGAAGGGTCACCTTCCTATGGCCGGCCGATCCCCTGGCTGGCTGCCTGAAGGCGGAAAGGCACCGCCAGCTTCCTCGAAGTGGGCCGACTCCTAGCAGGCGGCCGCCAGAGTGGCCACCCTCTAGCAGGCGGCCCGCATCATGCGCCCTCAAAGTCTGCACCCACATAACGGCAACGAGATGGGGCGTGGCTACAGTGGAGCCTGCCACCCCCGAATCCCGAAGCGGGCGTGGCCACAGTGCGCCGTACCGGGCGACCATCCCTCGTCCGACGCGACACTGTTGCCACGTTGACCATGACATCACCCATGCCAGAGCGACCATGCCCCCACGATAGGGTGTCGGTACGGCGCACAGGCGGCGGCCCCCTCTTGCCAGTGAGCCCCTATAAGGTGGCTTGACCAGTCCAGTCGGCCCGAGGCTAAGCCGGCTCCTAGCAACCGGCCAACCCTTGCCCTGGAAGTTTGTGCACCATTAAGCAGATGAGACGGGGTAAGGCTACAGTGAACGTCTTCCAAGCGGCGGCACTGTAGCCATGCTTGCCCCGACAAAGCCATCGTCATCAAGGGCGAGGCTACAATAATGAGCCGCCGACAGGGCCCACAGGTGGTGGGCCCAGCATGTCGGCCAAGAGGCCAGCAGTCGGCGGGACCCACCAGCCGGCGGGCCCTAGTGACCGGCGAAGAAGCCGGCGACCATAGACGCTGACGGCACCCACATCCAACGGGATTACCATTGTACCGTTGGGGTAGGCCTGTATGAACCCCCAGGGCACCCATGCAAAGGGTTGATCCATTAGAAACATACACACCACATAGGGAGAAGGGGAGAGCTAGCCTTGCCCTTCTTCTTCCTCTAGCAAACAGCTCAAGGAGCCTCTTGTATCTACTTACTAATCTAGTGATCATGCGGAGACCCCCTAGAGCAGGACTAGGGGTGTTATCTCTTCGGAGAGCCCCAAACCTGGGTAAGATTCGCCGGCGTGCATGTCTTCGCCTCATCCCGTTTCCAGGCACCGGCGATATCTTACTGGCTCCCACTATGATTAGCCATCCTTTGGCATATGTCGCACCTACCACCCGACATTTGGCGCGCACCATGGGGCCAGGTGCACCGTCGTTCGAAGACCTGCTCTAGACGGGAACCTTGTTCCTTCCTAGCGAGCGTAGCCAGCCCGTCACGCAAGATGGCGCTTGCCCCGACGTGCTGCATGGCGTCAACGCCGCCTGTGCAGCGAGCTGCCTCGCCGATCTTCTCGGTGAGGTTCATCTCCCCGAAGAGCACGCACCAGATGCCTGTGCAACCAGCTCCGAGAGCTACCTCATCAACCTCCTTAGCAAGCTCGACATCGCCAACGAGCCCACCTCCGACTTGGAGTCGATCGGCTCCACCGACCTGATGCTTGTCGACTCTGACACGGCATCCCTCGACGCCTTCCCCACCAACGTGGTGGTGATCGACGACCCTCTTCCTCGCACCGACAGCGGCGGCAGCACCGTCACCGAGGTACTGGTCATTAGCCATGGCGCCGCCTCCGGCGAGAACTCCCACGACGCTCTGCAGACAGCGCTGCACGACTTGTCCGCGCCCATTCCGGCGGACGTCGACGCCGAGACGCTGGAGGCTCGCCTCCTTGCCCTCATCAAGAACGGCAAGAAGATAGCCACTATGAGACGCCTCACCGAAGCCGATCAACGTGAGGTTGATCGTGCCGCCTTTGTCACGCCGGCTGCTGGAGGGCCTAGCCGGCTTGGCGCTATCAAGAAGCGCGGCGCAGCCATCGCCAGCATGGTGGGGGCCGACTGCCCGGTCTACGCCACGCCGCTCGAGAACCTGCATGCCGCCCAGGCGGCGGCAGATGAGCTGGAAGGTTTAGACAGAGACGAGTTGCGCTGCATGATGAGATGCGTCCAGCAGCTCATCGACGCGGCCGCAGAATGGCAAGAAGATGGCGGCCGTGCCGAGAGTCCTCCCCCTCGCCGAGAGCATGGCGCGACCTCCCGGACACTGACTGCAGGCGGCGCCCGCGAGCGAAACAATAAGGAGCCGGCTGCTAGTCGCAGTCGGGCGCGCTTGACCATCGAGCGTGACGAAGAAGTCCGCCCTCGAGCCATGGAGCGGCGAGGCGACAACCCGCCTCCTCCTCCGGCCCGTAGTCGGTGATATCCTTCTCCGCCGCCTGTCGGGCATCCAACGCTCGGCGACCAGCTGGGCCGCCGTGAAGGAGTCGGCGAGAATGATGCCCGCCACCTGATCGACCGCCTAGCTCGATCCTTGGCACTAGAAGGAAGATAATGTCGGCCCGCCTTGTTTTGGCCCCCGCATCCGCGACGAGCCCTTTCCTAAGGGGTTCTCGCTCCCGAGAGACACGCCCAAGTACAACGGCTCGGTGAAGCCGGAAGACTGGCTGATAGACTACTCCACTGTAGTCAGCATCGCAAACGGCAACAGGCGCGTTGCCGTGAAGTACGTCCCCCTCATGATTCAGGGCACGACACGCACCTGGCTGAACAACCTCAAGCCCTATAACATCAACAGCTGGCTGGATTTCATGGAGGTCTTCAAGCGCAACTTCACCAGCACGTACAAGCGGTCACCCATGCCCCACCAACTTTCCTTGTGCTTCCAAGGCCCGACCGAGTCCAGCCGCGACTACCCGACGCGTTGGGCCGAGCTCCGCAACTCCTGCGAAGGGGTGCACAAGGTGCAAGCCATAGAATACTTCACCGCCGGGTGCCGAGAAGGCACCCTCCTAAAGCACCGGCTTCTCTGCGACGAGCCGGCCACACTCGACGAGCTGCTGATCATAGCAGACAAGTACGCCACTGCCGACTCCTTGATGAAGTCGGAGCTCCAGGTGGACGCCTCTGGAAAGGTGCTCCCTCCGGCTCCCAAGACACCAGCTGGCGACGCCAGTCGGCGCCCGCATCAGAACAACAACAAACGCAAGGCCCCGATATCGGCTTCCACCAGCCGGCAAGTGGCAGCAGTTGAAGACCAGCAGCCAGAAGAGCAACCCATACCCAAGCATCAGAAAGGCGGTAGGCCGGCTTGGCAGCCTGCATTCTCCTACGAGCAAACCCTTGATGCCCCCTACAAGTTCCATAGCGGCGCGAAGCCGTCCAACCACACAACTCGGAAGTGCCACTGGCTAACCCGAATCTCCAAGGGCGAAGGACTGCTGCCTCCTCCGCCTGCTGGCCCGCCGCCTCCGGCTCCTCAACAACCGGCCGCCCGCCCATCAGTCGGAGCTATTCAAGATGAGTTCCCTGACGAGCATGCAGCCTATGTCGTCTTTACAAGCCAAGCTGACGACAGGCGCAGCCGGTGCTGGCAGCACCAAGAGGTCAATGCTATCGCCACCAAAGATCCAGAGTTCATGCATTGGTCCAAAAGGCCCATTAGTTGGAGCCGAGTTGATCACCCAGAGGTGATGCCTTCTCCGGGTTCTTACGCCTTGGTGTCGGATGCCACCTTTGCAACCGAGAGACGGGATGTTCATTTCTCCCGGGTTCTGATTGATGGCGGAAGCAGCATCAATATCCTGTACCGTGATACCATGGAGAAGTTGAGCATCAAGGCAAAGCAGCTATTACCCAGCCGAACTGTCTTCCATGGCATTGTGCCTGGACTCTCATGCTCACCAATCGGCAAGATCAGGATTGATGTTCTCTTCGGAGACAAATATCACTTCCGCCGCGAAGCAGTCTGGTTTGAAGTAGTGGATCTCAAGAGCCCTTACCATGCCTTACTTGGTCGACCTGCTCTGGCCAAGTTCATGGCTGTGCCCCACTATGCCTACCTCAAGATGAAGATGCCGAGCTCCAAGGGCATCATCACCATAGTCGGAGACTACAAGAAGTCTTCCGACTGCGCTGTAGCCAGCAGTCGGCTGGCCGAGTCCCTCATGATTGCTGCTGAGAGAAAGATCCTTGATCGGGTTGTGGCCATGGCCGGCAAGCAGCTGGACCTGTCGCCCGACCCCAAGTAGTTGGAAGCTCAGGGCTCTTTCCAGCCGACCAAGGAAACAAATAAGATACCTCTGGACCGCATCCGGAGAGGTTTGATGTTATAGGAGCGAACCTGGACAACAAATAGGAAAGCGAGCTCATCGATTTCCTCCGTGAGAATCGGGATATCTTCGCATGGTCCCCCAAGGACATGCCGAGTGTTCCGACGGATTTCGCCGAGCACAAGCTACATGTCTGAGCAGATGCAAAACCAGTCAAACAGCCCCTCCGCCGAATGTTGGAGGAGAAGAGAAGAATTGTTGGTGAAGATATAGCCCGACTTCTGGCAGCCGGCTTCATTATGGAGGTGTTCTTACCAGAGTGGATTGCCAACCCAGTCCTTGTACTGAAGAAGAACAAGAAATGGCGCATGTGTATAGATTATACCAGCCTCAACAAAGCTTGCCCCAAAGATCCGTTTGCTTTGCCCCGGATTGATCAAGTGATAGACTCCACAGCCGGATGCGAGCTATTGAGTTTCTTGGATGCCTACTCAGGTTACCATCAGATCAAGTTGGATCCAGCCGACCGCCTGAAGACCGGCTTCATCACACTATTCGGAGCTTTCTGCTACCTGACTATGATATTCGGCCTAAGAAATGCCGGTGCCACTTTTCAGCGTTGCATGCAGAAATGCCTCCTCAAGCAACTCGGCAGAAATGCCCATGTCTATGTAGATGATATTGTGGTGAAGACGGACAAGCGCGGCACCCTGCTGGAAGATCTCAAAGAAACATTTGACAACTTGCGCCGCTTTCAGATCAAGCTCAACCCAGAAAAATGTGTGTTTGGGGTACCAGCCGGCCAACTCCTTGGTTTCCTGGTCTCTGAACGCGACATTGAGTGCAACCCGGTGAAGATCAAGGCCATAGAGAGGATGGAGATTCCCACCCGGCTGTGAGACGTCCAGAAGTTCACCGGATGTCTGGCTTCCCTTAACCGCTTCATCAGTCGGCTAGGGGAGAAGGATCTTCCCCTGTATCAACTCATGAAGAAAACCACTCACTTTGAGTGGAATGACCAGGCGGGTGAAGCCTTTCATCAGTTAAAGAAGATGCTGGTCACGCCGCCCATCCTGGCGGCTCCGACTGAAAAAGAGCATGTGCTCCTTTACATTGCCGCAACTAGCCGGGTGGTCAGTGTCGTGGATCTAAGTCTGACAGTAGAGTGGGGGTAGGTATGGAGAGGCAAGGTCCTAGCTATGGAGAGGTTGTAAACACAAGAGATGTACGAGTTCAGGCCCTTCTCGGAGGAAGTAAAAGCCCTACGTCTCGGAGCCCGGAGGCGGTCGAGTGGATTATGTGTATATGGATTACAAGGTGCCGAACCCCTCTACCTGTGGATGTGGGTGGCTTATATAGAGTGCGCCAGGACCCCAGCCAGCCCACGTAATGAAGGGTTTAAGGTACATTAAGTCTGGGGCGTTACTGGTAACGCCCCACATAAAGTGTCTTTACTATCATAAAGTCTATTTAATTACAGGCCGTTGCAGTGCCGAGTGTCTCTTGGCCTTCTGGTGGTCGAGTGAGTCTTCGTGGTCGAGTCCTCCAAGTCAGTCGAGTGAGTCCCTCGTAGGTCGACTGGAAGGTGATCTCTTCTACGGGTGTCTTTGGGCAGGGTACTTAGATCAGGTCTGTGACCCTACCCTAGGTACATGACTCCATCATTAGCCCCCGAATGGATTGAGGCTTGAGTGATGAAGGAGTTGATGCTGTTTCCGATTAGCCTTCGCATACTGGTCGTGCGTTGTTTTGAACCAAAAAAATCTCTTTGTTGAAAGTGAGCAACTTTTCTTCAGTCGACTCGATCCATTCTTTTCCTTTGTCGAGTGATCCTTTGGGCTTCGCCGATTTCCGAGCGACGGATCGCAGGAAATCCCGCATTTGGCAGACCGATCTGCCGTTCGCGGATTCCGCGGGATGCGAAATTTGGGGAAGCGCGCGAAGCGGGGCGGACCGCGGTGTTCGGACGGGACAGGGCATAGATGCCTTGATCCCCGCGCCGCTTTTTTCGCCACGTATCGCGTCCGCGTAACTGTTCAGGATATGATTAGATCGACCGGGCCCACCTGTCATCCACTCGGAAGGGATCTTATAAATGCGCCCGGCGAGGGTTTTTTGAACAGTGCCTCAGCATTCTCTCTCTGCTCCCTTCGTCTCCGCCCAACGCGCTCGCTCTCGCCTCCGCACAACTTCCCCTCGCGCGTCCCGCCGGCAGCCATGGTCAAGGAGAAGACGGCGGCGTTGGAACGCGCGAAGAAGGCGTCGGCGACGGAGAAGGCGAAGGGGAGATCCACCAGTCGTGGCGGGTCTTCGTCTAGATCTCGCCTGCCGAAAGGCTGGGTCCAGGGAGATTGGATCCAGTCGACCATCACGGAGAAGGATCTCCTCGACATGGCCAACGAGGGCCTGATCCCTCATGGAGCTGCGAGGCTTCCGGGGAAAGAGTGGCAGCCCCAGCCAGAAGAGGGTGAGTGCGTGCTTCTGGCTACCCATGTCGACCGCGGATTTTCTTTGCCGCCGAGCATTTTCTTTCGTGGTTTCTTGAACTTCTTTGGAGCGCAACTCCACCACTTCACCCCGAATTCTATCGCCTATCTTGCCGCGTTTGTGTCCATGTGTGAGAGTTTCCTGGGTTGTCGACCACATTGGGGTTTGTTCAAGCACATATTCACTTGTCGCTCTCAGACCGTGAAGAAGGCGAGCCCAGGCGACGAAAAAACCCGAGTTGTCCAAATGTGTGGGGGTCTGGGGATCCAGGTGAGGAACAAGAGCACCTTCCCAGCCATGACATTTCCCGAGTCAGTCAGAGGCTGGCAGTCGACCTGGTTCTACTGCCAGGATCAGTCGACGCCGGGGCAGTCGAGTGGACTCCCTCAGTTCACCATGGGCCGAGTGAACAAGCCCTCCTCTCTGAAGGTGATTCCGGAGGAGAAAGCTGACGTGAAGATGCTGATGGAGCGTGTAGTTCAGTTGGTTCGGGAGGGAGTGACGGGTATGGATCTCCTGGAGGTTTTCCTTAGGCGTCGTATCCAGCCTCTTCAGTTCCGGAGCCATTGCATGTGGTTGTACTGCGGGACTGAGGATGTGACTCGGGTCAATCCAGAAACAGTCGACGATGCCACTCTGGAAAGGTGGATGGCCGCCGTTACTGGGAACAAGGATAACCCTCGCGGAGCCAGAAGGATTCCTCCACTGGACTGCCACAGTGATCCAAACAAGGTATGTCCGCTCCACTTCCCATTGTATTCTCGTCACATTTATTTCTATTTTCTCTGCCGATCGGTCGACTGATCTTTGTATTGATGTCTATCAGGCCCTCACTGAGCTGTACTCGATGCCCAACGGAGCACAGGCTCCGACTGAAGAGGGAGAAGCGAGCGGGGGCGAGAGCCAGGAGGAGGAGTGGGACTCGGACGCCGCTGAGGATGATGATGATGATGACGATAATGACGATGATGATGATGATGGTGAGGACGAGGAAGAGGAGGAGGAGGAGGAGGTCGCACCACCGCGCTCGGGAAGGCGGTCGAAACTTGTCCATGACCCTGCGACTGAATGTGGCAAGGGGGTTGCGACTGTTACACAGTCGACCAAGCGTCCTCGGACCACCTCTCCGGCGCCGACTGAAAAGGCATCGAAGCAGCCCAGGGCGGCCCCCGTCAAAGCCGACCAAGCACCTGCCGAAGATGAAGGTGTCCATCCCCACCATATCAGGGTAATCATGTTGCTTAAGTCTTCTTGTTTTGTGTGAACTTTATCTCTGGTTGGCGCTGGAGTTAGTCGACTGACTCTTTGGAGTTGTAGTGCTGCTACTTCTGAGACCTCAGCCCGGGCTGACGATCATGAGATGGAGGACGCAGCAACCTCAAAACCTGGTACTATACTCTTAACCCCGTTTCGAGTCGACTGACTCATGATCTCTAATTCTAATTCTTTTCTGTAGCTCCATCCAATGTTGTTATCACTCTCCCTGATGATGATGAAGATGAGGAACCGCTGAAGCACAGAATGAGAAGGAAAGCGTCTGCCAGCAGGGTGTCCCAGGATGTGACGGTGCCTGAGACTCTGGTCGCGGAGGAGGAGAACACCACTCGACACACTGTGTCCTTCGCAGATCCACTGACGAGTGCTCTGCAGCCCTCCCTCTTCAAGACGCACCACGTCCCAGAGGACCAAGCTGGCGCCGCGAAGGAGGCTATACGCCAGGCAGGGATCATGATGGAGCAGTTGAAGACCATCCGGGATGCGAGCCAGGCAGCTTACGACGCCAGTTCCGCCCTTCAAAGCAATGTTCAGGTCAGTCGACCACCGCTTGTTTTCTTTCCAGAATTTATAGTAATCACCCACTGGGTGTGTCGATTTAAACTCCGTGTTAGCGGGGGCACGCTGAGTGCACCCGCTGGGTGTAGTCCCCAAGGCTAGGGTCGACTGCTGGCGGTCGGCCTTAGGCTTTATAATTTCAGTCTTTCCGTCATTCGACTATGGCGAATGGATTTCGCAAACCGGTGGGGGCACGCTGAGTGCACCCACTGGGTGTAGTCCCCGAGACTGTGGTCGACTGCTTGCAGTCGATTACAGTCTTAAAGAATACATCTCTCTCTTTTTTTTTGAGGTCGACTGGTCGATTCTGTCTCCAATAGGATTAGTGGGGGCACACTGAGTGCACCCACTGGGTGTAGTCCCCAAGGCTAAGGTCGACTGCTGGCAGTCGGCCTTAGGCTTTATAAGTTGAGTCTTTCCGTCATTCGACTATGGCGAATGGATTTTGCAAACCGGTGGGGGCACGCTGAGTGCACCCACTGGGTGTAGTCCCCGAGACTACGGTCGAATGCTTGGATTCGGCTGTAGTCTTAGAAACGCGTGATTTTTCCTTTTCCACTCGGAAGTGAATTATCTTTGACATTTAGTCGATTGGTTCTTCGCAGAACTCCTGTGACCTTGCGGCTCGCTACACTGAACTGGAAAACAAGCACATTCAGCTCGAGCTGAATTTGAAGCTGGTTCAGGAGAATCTGACGAAGGCAAAGGAGGAGACCGAAGGTATGTTTGGTGAGGCCTCGACGACTGCTTTTTCCCTTCATTTGTTTCAAAATCTGATCTTGCTGTAACTTGCAGGTAAGGTGAGGGAGGCCCAAAGGAAAAAAGACCTTGAACTAGCTGAGAAGATCAAGCTTGTTGACGAGAAGTTAGCTTCAGTCACAAAGCTTGAGCAAGAAAATGCTACTCTGAAAGCTGTTCTTGGGAAGAAAAATGATCTGGAGGTTTTCCTGAGTGGTCTTGCCAAGAAGCTGTTTCTTATGCTTGAAGGTAAACCTTCAACAATCATTTTCAACTGTGGTTTTTTTCATTCGACCATTGCCTTGACTCGGTGATCGTCCTTGCAGAATTTTGTCAAAACTTTGAAGAAGAGACTAGCCGGCTGGAACCAAACCTTGACCCCGTCAATTCTCCGGTGAACGACGAAGTTGCCATGAATGTTTTCCGACTGGAGTCCCGTGTTGCAGCTGCCGTGGACTATCTTGCAAGGCTGAAGGTCGCCACATCTCGCATCGACTCAACGCTCTGGTCCGGGGAGACACTCCAAAACGACCTCGAGTCGCTGATGGCTCGTTTGAACGCTGTCCTTGGTCGAGTGCAGGAGTGGAAAAAGTCCTCGGCTCGGTGTGGTGCAGATGTTGCTCTGTGTCTGGCCCGAGTCCACTGCAAAGATGCGCGAGAAGACAAGCTGGCTGCCCTCCGGGTGGCCAACACCAAGAAACACGACTTCAGGTCCTTTATGGAAACTTTCCTTGCTACTGCCACTCGGATCGCAGATGGAATTGATCTTGATGAGTTTGTTGCACCTTCCAGCCCTCCACAGGAGGGGTAAAAAACTTCTTCTAAGCTCGACGCTTTAAATTTGCCTCGGTATGCCGAGTGGAGTTGTAACCGATAAACCTTAACAGGCTTAGCGCCTGAGCACTTTCGGTTCCTTTAGGTATCGATCTGAACTTGAATTTGGTGTTTGAATATGATTGCTTTTGGCTCGAAATGTCTTTTGCAGGTTCAAAGCAAGACGCTCACTGCAGTCGACTTATTCCTTAATCCACTTAGGCGAGCGCTGGGCTGCAGCTAAGCCTCCCGAGTGAGAGATTTGCTCGTCACTCGGTAGGATTTTGATAACTTAGGCGAGTACTTGGACTGCAGCTAAGCCCCCGAGTGAGAGGTTTG
>NC_041393.1:694486537-694513104 GCF_002162155.2 Triticum dicoccoides
ATTTTTTATATCTTAGGCGAGTACTTGGACTGCAGCTAAGCCCCCGAGTGAGAGGTTTGCTCTTCACTCGGTAGGATTTTTTATATCTTAGGCGAGTACTTGGACTGCAGCTAAGCCTCCGCGTGGAAGTCTGGCTTACCACTCGGTAGGATTTTGGTAACTTAGGCGAGCACTGGGCTGCAGCTAAGCCCCCGAGTGGAAGTCTGGCTTACCACTCGGTAGGATTTTATTTAATCTTAGGCGAAACGGATTCGCAGCTAAGCCTCCGAGTGGAAGCATGGCTCACCACTCGGTAAGGATTTTTACAAACTTAGGCGAAACAGATTCGCGGCTAAGTCACCCACTGAGGGGAAAATTTTTATTGGACAAAAATAAAAAGTGACAAAAATTATGGAGGAACTATGACACTATTATTTTGAAATCCATGGACTACAGGAGTACTTTATTGCAACTCATCCGAGTGATAAACTCAAGTGTAAAATGGGCAGAGTAGTTCCACGTTCCAAGCTCGGGGCTCGTCGATATTATGATCGACGTTGTAAAGACGGTACTCCCCATTGTGGAGGACTTTGGTGATGATGAAGGGTCCTTCCCAAGAAGGAGCAAGCTTGTGATGTTTCTTCTGATCCACTCGGAGAACTAAATCTCCTTCCTGGAAGGCTCGACCCCTCACATTTCTGGCGTGGAAACGACGCAAATCTTGTTGGTAGATGGTCGATCGGATCAGAGCCATCTCCCTTTCTTCCTCTAAAAGGTCGACTGCGTCTTGCCGCGCTTGTTCAGCTTCTGCTTCGTTGTAGATCTCAACTCGAGGAGCGTTGTGGAGAAGATCACTCGGCAAGACTGCTTCAGCTCCGTAGACCAAGAAGAATGGAGTTCTTCCGGTCGACCGATTAGGTGTGGTCCGCAGTCCCCAAAGCACCGAGGGAAGTTCGTCGACCCAAGCTCCAGCTGCATGCTTGAGATCACGCATCAGTCGGGGTTTCAATCCCTTGAGAATCAGGCCATTGGCTCGCTCTGCTTGTCCATTCGTCTGCGGATGGGCGACCGAAGCGTAGTCGACTCGTGTGCCTTGAGAGTTGCAGAAATCCCTGAATTCTTCCGAGTCAAAGTTCGACCCATTATCCGTAATGATGCTGTGCGGGACTCCATATCTGAATATCAGTTCCCTGATGAAGCTAACAGCAGCACCGGCGTCAAGGTTCTTGATTGGTTTAGCCTCAATCCACTTGGTGAACTTGTCGACTGCCACCAGCACATGCGTGAAGCCACTTCGCCCTGTTCTCAAAGGACCGACCATGTCCAACCCCCATACTGCGAAAGGCCAGACGAGTGGAATGGTCTTCAGAGCTGATGCAGGCTTGTGCGACATATTCGAGTAGAACTGACATCCCTCGCACTTATCCACTATTTCCTTTGCCATCTCATTCGCTTTTGGCCAGTAAAATCCGGCTCGGTATGCTTTGGCCACGATGGTCCGAGAGGACGCATGATGACCACAGGTTCCCGAGTGGATATCATTAAGGATGATTTGACCTTCTTCTGGTGTTATGCATTTCTGACCAACTCCAGTCGCGCTTTCTCTATATAATTGTCCTTTGATTACGGTAAAGGCTTTAGATCGACGGACGATCTGTCGAGCCTCTTCCTCATCCTTCGGAAGCTCTTTTCTCAGGATATACACGATATACGGAACTGTCCAGTCGGGAACGACCACCAAGACCTCCATGACCAAGTCGACCACTGCTGGGACTTCAACCTCAGTCGGATCCATGGCACTCTTGGGCTGTGGAGCTTCTTCGGTGAAAGGGTCTTCTTTGACTGACGGAGTGTGTATATGCTCCAAGAACACACCACTCGGAATGGCCTCTCTCTTGGAACCTATCTTTGCTAGATCATCAGCTGCTTGATTTTTCAGTCGGGGTATATGATGAAGCTCCAACCCCTCGAACTTCTTTTCCAGCTTCCTCACCGCACTGCAGTATCCAGTCATGGCTGGGCTTCTCACGTCCCACTCCTTCATCACTTGGTTGACCACTAAATCTGAGTCGCCATAGACCATCAGGCGACGGACGCCGAGTGAAATGGCCATGCGCAATCCGTATAAGAGGGCCTCATACTCTGCCTCATTGTTGGAGGAATCAAAGTGAATCTGGAGCACATATCTGAGCTTATCTCCTCTGGGGGAAACCAGGACAACCCCAGCACCGGAACCATTCAACATCTTAGAGCCATCAAAAAACATGATCCAATGCTCCGAGTGAACTTCAGTCGGCTGCTGCTGTTCAATCCACTCGACGAGGAAATCTGCTATTGCCTGGGACTTAATGGCTTTCTTTGCCTCAAACTTGATATCAAGGGGAAGAAGTTCAATCGCCCATTTCGCCACTCGACCAGTTGCATCTCTGTTGTGCAAAATATCTGATAGTGGAGCGTCGCTGACGACTGTGATGGAATGATCAGAGAAATAATGAGCAACCTTCTTTGTGGTCATGTATATTCCATACACAAGCTTCTGATAATGAGGATATCTCTGCTTGGATGGAGTCAAGACTTCAGACGAATAATACACTGGGCGCTGAACTTTGAGAGCTTTTCCTTCTTCTTCCCGCTCGACCGTAAGCACAGTACTGACGACTTGTCCTGTGGCTGCGATATAAAGCAACAGAGGCTCTTTGCTGATTGGGGCAGCAAGCACCGGCTGGGTGGAGAGCAGAGCTTTTAGCTCGGCAAACGCTGCATCAGCTTCCGGAGTCCACTCGAACTTGTCTGCCTTCTTCATCAGTCGGTAAAGAGGCAATGCCTTTTCACTGAGTCGTGAGATGAATCGACTTAATGCGGCCAAGCATCCAGTAAGCTTCTGGACATCGTGCACTCGCACAGGGCGTTTCATTCAGAGAATAGTGCCGATCTTCTCTGGATTAGCGTCGATCCCTCGCTCGGAAACGAGAAAACCGAGTAACTTGCCACCAGGAACTCCGAATGTGCACTTTGATGGATTGAGCTTGATATCATACCTTCTGAGGTTGGCAAATGTTTCGGCGAGGTCAGCGAGCAGGTCGGAACCTTTTCGTGACTTGACGACGATATCATCCATATACGCTTCCACATTCCGACTGATTTGAGTGAGTAGACACTTCTGAATCATTCGCAGGCTCCGGCATTCTTGAGGCCGAATGGCATGGTGATATAGCAGAAGCACCCGAATGGAGTGATGAAAGCTGTTTTTACCTCGTCGGGTCCGTATAGACGGATCTGGTGATACCCGGAGTAGGCGTCTAGAAAATACAATCTCTCGCATCCCGCAGTCGAGTCAACAATTTGATCTATGCGAGGGAGAGGAAAATGATCTTTCGGGCAGGCCCGGTTGATGTGCTTGAAATCAATGCACATTCAGAGCGATTTGTCCTTCTTAGGAACCATGACGACATTAGCGAGCCACTCGGAGTGGTATATCTCTCGGATAAATCCTGCCGCCAACAGTCGAGCCACTTCCTCACCAATGGCTTTTCTCTTCTGGACGGCGGACCGCCGAAGATGCTCTTTGACTGGTTTTGCTGATGAGTCGACTCTTAGGCGATGCTCAGCCAGTCCCCTGGGAACACCTGGCATGTCAGCGGGCTTCCATGCAAAAATGTCCCAGTTCTCACGGAGGAACTGGATGAGCGCTTCTTCCTATTTCGGGTCGAGTGTTGTGGAGATGTGGGTCGGAGCTGCATCGGGGTCGGTCGGGTGAATGTGAACAGGCTTCGTCTCACAGGACGACTGAAATGCAGATTCTGTGGCGGGTTTCTTGGATCGTAGCAAATCACTCGGATCTGCATTTTGCTTGTATTCTTCGAACTCGACCGTTGTCACCTGGGAATCGGCAATCTTTGAGCCCTTCTGAAAGCACTCTTCTGCCTTTTTCCGATCACCAGTGACAGTGATCACTCCTTTGGGGCCGGGCATCTTCAATTTGAGGTACGCGTAACATGGTCCAGCCATGAACCGTGCATAAGCTGGTCTCCCCAAAATGGCATGATATGCACTCTGAAAATCCACGACCTCAAACGTCAACTTCTCTTTGCGAAAATGTTTCGAATCACCAAACACCACGTCCAGAGCTATTTGGCCGAGTGACTCGGCTTTCTTCCCTGGTATAACTCCATGAAAGCTCATGTTACTGGTGCTCAGTCGGGACATCGGAATGCCCATTCCTTTCAGTGTGTCTGCATACAACAAATTCAGCCCACTACCACCGTCCATCAGCACTTTTGTCAGTCGAGTGCCTTCGACAACTGGATCGACCACCAAAGCTTGCCTCCCAGGGGTGGCAATATGAGTCGGGTGATCAGATTGGTCGAATGTGATGGGTGTTTGGGACCATCTCAAATAATTTGCTTTTGCTGGGGTAACCATGTTCACCTCACGGTTAATGACTTTCAATCGACTCTTGCTTTCCGCATCTGCAAAGATCATCAGAGTGGAATTGATATGCGGATATCCTTCCTCACTGTCCTCCTTGCCTTCGGCCTTTTCCGACTCCTTTTCCTTGTCTTTAGACTGTTTTCCTTGAAACTGCTGGATCAGGAGTCGACATTGGCGAGTGGTATGCTTTGGGTAAATGATATTCCCCTCTTCGTCTTTCTTCGTGTGGATGTGACACGGCATATCCATCACGTCATTCCCTTCTTTATCCTTTACCTTCTTAGGGTTCCAGGATCCTTTTGGTTTCCCTTTAAACTTTCCCTGAGTCACGGCCAGAGCCTCTCCAGGAGCTGCCGGTTCAGCCTTCCGCTTCTGTTTCCGACTGGTGTTTCCCTTCTCCGACTGACTCGGCTTGTGCTTGCCGCTTCGGAGTCGGTCTTCTTCTTCGCTGTTGGCGTACTTGGTAGCAATTTCCATCATCCGACTCAAGGTCACGTCACCGGTTCGACCAAATTTCAAACTCAATTCTCTGTTCTTGACACCATCCTTGAAGGCGCAGACTGCCTGATGATCAGACACATTCTCCACAGTATGGTGCAAAGTGATCCATCTCTGAATATACTCCCTGAGAGTCTCATTGGTCTTCTGCACGCAGACTTGCAGCTCCGTCAATCTAGCCGGTCGCTTGCAAGTTCCTTCAAACGTTCTGACGAACACTCGGGACAGATCTTCCCAAGTGTAAATGTTGCTAGGAGGTAACTGAGTCAACCATGCTCTGGCAGAACCTTCCAACATGAGGGGCAGATGTTTCATGGCCACCTCGCCATTCCCACCACCAATCTGAACCGCCACTCGGTAGTCCTCAAGCCAAGTTTCAGGCTTAGACTCACCAGTGAACTTGCTGACTCCTGTTGCCAACCTGAAATTGGGAGGGATCACTGCGGCTCTGATAGCTCTGCTGAAACATTCCGGACCAGAAACATGCACTCGACTGCTCGTGGGCGCATCTCTGTCGAGTCCACCTCGATGGGCTCTGTTCCGGTCGACCAAGCCTTGCACGATAATGGATCACGCGTCGAAGCCTGGTTCTCTGGGGTCGACTGGAACTCTTCGCCCCGCACTGAGCTGACGTCTGTCATCTTGCTGCCGAGGAGCGTAAGACCCACCCCTCGGAGGGGAATTGGGCACTCGACGCCATCATCTCGGTCGTGTCGGTCTCCATATTGGTCTCGCCGATTCTCGCGCCCTTCATGCCACGGAGGCGATCTGGGGCTGTGAGCCGACTGAACCGTATTCGCAGCGACGGATCGACTGTGAATTCTGTTGCGCGACTGCGACACGGCCGAATTCTGATCACCTGCTGCCCGGAGCAGATCCCTGATCTGCATCAAGCCTCTGCCAGCTTCCGACTGAGAGGGCTGGATGGACTCTGCAATACGGGTCGCAGCTGCTAAATTCTGGATTGGGGTTCGATATACCTGAGTCGGCGGGAAGAGTTGACGTCGACTGGTGTCGGGAACTCGTTGCCGCGCGCGCTCGTCGAGTGCTCACCGAAGATTCTCCAGGCGAGTGCGTTCGGCCAAATTGGCCAAACGTGCCTCCTCCAAGGCGCGAGCCTCGGGGGTTTCTCCTGCGATGGGAGTATGCAGGGCGTCCATGTTCCTGCGGCGAAGTTCCTCTCTTTGCAGAGAGTCGAGTGGCTCGGGCTGGTACTCTTCGTGGTCTCGTGCGGGGTCGCCTCCGTCGCCTGCCCCACCATCACGGGCGAAGCCAGGGGGGCTGCGAGGCCCGTCGACCATCAGGATTTCCGCCGCTGGATAACTGCTATCACATTCGGATGCAGTCTCTACGGAGCCAGTCGACAGATCGAATAGGCCGTAGAGAGATTCGTCGGGCTCGATTGCCGCAACTTGGGTGGTGGCCGTCTAGCGAGCCACCGCGTGCCTCACCCACCGCTGAAGCCTCGACCGGCCCGAGCGCTTGCGCTGGCGGGAGACCGGGAGGGTGGCCAATGGGGGAGTCGACCGATACGGGGTCGACGATTGCCGCAGCAGAACGCCGCAGACACATGCGCGAAAATGCGTCGCACCGCGGACGGGGAGCGCATCGACGTCGAGAGGAGCCTCCTGGAGCCAGGCGGAGTCGTCGGCGACGAAGGTGAGAGCACCGAGACGGATCTCTCGACCCTCAACCAAAACTCCAGCAGCCACCATGATGAAAGTACTCGGAAGAATCGCAACTTCTCCACAAAATCGCTAAAACACCTTCCCCACGGTCGGCGCCAACTGTCGTGGATCTAAGTCTGACAGTAGAGTGGGGGTAGGTATGGAGAGGCAAGGTCCTAGCTATGGAGAGGTTGTAAACACAAGAGATGTACGAGTTCAGGCCCTTCTCGGAGGAAGTAAAATCCCTACGTCTCGGAGCCCGAAGGCGGTCGAGTGGATTATGTGTATATGGATTACAAGGTGCCGAACCCCTCTACCTGTGGAGGGGGGTGGCTTATATAGAGTGCGCCAGGACCCCAGCCAGCCCACGTAATGAAGGGTTTAAGGTACATTAAGTCTGGGGCGTTACTGGTAACGCCCCACATAAAGTGTCTTTACTATCATAAAGTCTATTTAATTACAGGCCGTTGCAGTGCCGAGTGTCTCTTGGCCTTCTGGTGGTCGAGTGAGTCTTCGTGGTCGAGTCCTCCAAGTCAGTCGAGTGAGTCCCTCGTAGGTCGACTGGAAGGTGATCTCTTCTACGGGTGTCTTTGGGCAGGGTACTTAGATCAGGTCTATGACCCTACCCTAGGTACATGACTCCATCAGTCAGCACAGTCATCGTGGTTCAACGCCTAGAGGAAGGCAAAGTGCAGCTGGTCCAAAGACCGGTGTATTACTTGAGCGAAGTGTTGCCGACCTCGAAGCAGAACTACCCTCACTACCAGAAAATTTGCTACGGCGTGTACTTTTCCGCCAAGAAGCTCAAGCCCTACTTTCAAGAGCACCCCAGCACGGTCGTTTGCACTGCCCCGCTTGCCGAGATCATGGGAAGCCGGGATGCATATGGCCGGGTGGCCAAGTGGGCCATTGCGCTGGCTCCTTATACCATCTTCTACCATCCTCGCATTGCCATCGAATCCCAAGTGCTAGCCGACTTCCTTGTCGACTGGGCCGAGACCCAGTACCTACCGCCAGCACCCGACTCCACCCATTGGCGGATGCACTTCGACGAATCCAAGATGCGCACTGGTTTGGGAGCCGGCATCGTCCCCACCTCTCCCAAAGGCGACAAGCTCAGATACACATTGCAAATCCATTTTGCGGCCTCCAACAATGTGCCCGAGTATGAGGCGCTCATACACGAGCTCCGGCTGGCCAAGGAACTCGGCATCTACCGGATCCTGTGTTATGGTGACTCAGACTTGGTGGTCCAACAGTCGTCCGGCAATTGGGATGCCAAGGATGCAAATATGGTGATCTACCGCTTCCGTGTTCAACAATGATGTCTACTACACAACCTTCTTCTTGTAGACGTTGTTGGGCCTGCAAGTGCACATGTTTGTAGGACAGTAGCAAATTTCCCTCAAGTGGATGACCTAAGGTTTATCAATCCGTGGGAGGCTTAGGATAAAGATGGTCTCTCTCAAGCAACCCTGCAACCAAATAGCAAAGAGTCTCTTGTGTCCCCAACACACCCAATACAAGGTAGATTGTATAGGTGCACTAGTTCGGCGAAGAGATGGTGATACAAGTGCAATATGGATGGTAGATAAAGGTATTTGTAATCTGAAATTATAAAAACAGCAAGGTAACTAATGATAAAAGTGAGCGTAAACGGTATTGCAATGGTAGGAAACAAGGCCTAGGGTTCATACTTTCACTAGCGCAAGTTCTCTCAACAATAATAACATAGATAGATCATATAACAATCCCTCAACATGCAAAAAAGAGTCACTCCAAAGCCACTAATAGCGTAGAACAAACGAAGAGATTATGGTAGGGTACGAAACCACCTCAAAGTTATTCTTTCGGATCGATCTATTCAAGAGTTCGTACTAGAATAACACCTTAAGACACAAATCAACCAAAACCCTAATGTCACCTAGATATTCATTGTCACCTCAAGTATCTGTGGGCATGATTAAACGATAAGCATCACACAATCTCAGATTCATCTATTCAACCAACACAAAGTACTTCAAAGAGTGCCCGAAAGTTTCTACCGGAGAGTCAAGACAAAAACGTGTGTCAACCCCTATGCATAGGTTCATGGGCGGAACCCGCAAGTTGATCACCAAAACATACATCAAGTGGCACATGATATCCCATTGTCACCACAGATAAACACGGCAAGACATACATCAAGTGTTCTCAAATCATTAAAGACTCAATCCGATAAGATAACTTCAAAGGGAAAACTCAATCCATTACAAGAGAGTAGAGGGGGAGAAACATCATAAGATCCAACTATAATAGCAAAGCTCGGGATAAATCAAGATCGTGCCATAGAGAGAACACGAGAGAGAGAGAGAGAGAGAGAGAGAGATCAAACACATAGCTACTGGTACATACCCTCAGCCTCGAGGGTGAACTACTACCTCCTCGTCATGGAGAGCGCCGGGATGATGAAGATGGCCACCGGTGAGGGATCCCCCCTCCGGCAGGGTGCCGGAATAGGCTCCCTAGAGGTTTTTGGTGGCTACAGAGGCTTGCGGCGGCAGAACTCCTGATCTATCTTCTCCGTGGATGTTTTTAGGGAACGTGGGACTATATAGGCGAAAGAAGTCGGTCGGGAGGTGCTCGAGGGGCCCACTAGACAGGGGGGTGTGCCTAGTAGGGGGGGGGCGCCCCCACCCTCGTGGCTTCCTCGAAGATCTTCTGATGTGAACTCCAAGTCTCCCGGATCATATTCTTCCCAAAAATCACGCTGCCGAAGGTTTCGTTCGATTTGGACTCCGTTTGATATTCCTTTTTTCTTCGAAATACTGAAACAGGCAATAAAACAACAATATGGGTTGGGCCTCGGGTTAATAGGTTAGTCCCAAAAGTAATATAAAAGTGTATAATAAAGCCCATAATCATTCAAAACAGATAATAAAATAGCATGAATGCTTCATAAATTATAGATACGTTGGAGGCGTATCAGCGTCCCCAAGCTTAATTCCTACTCGTCTTCGAGTAGGTAAATGATAAAGAAAGAATTTATGAAGTGTGAATGCTAGAGGTGCACAAGTTTGATCAATGATAATTTCAATCACCTTTACTAGCATCATTATATGTCATAATAGTAGTTCATCTCATAAAACTTCTCATGAACCAGTAACAAGCAATTCACATGTTAAAGCATAGACCATAAACTTTCTTGAAAACTAGCAAACTTCATTCTTAGTCATCAAACAATTGCAGTTCATCTTATTTTCAGGAAGGGTCTATGTCAGAGCTTTGATTTAGCAAACTTCACATACTCAACTATCATATAGTCTTCTACAATTGCTAACACTCACGCAATACTTGTGGTTATGAAGTTTTAATCAGACACAGAGAAAGATAGGGGCTTATAATGTTGCCTCCAAACGTATTCACCTTTGGGTGATGTCAACAATAATAGTTCATGCTAACGTACATCCAATTGGATATATATATCAGGATCACCCTAACACAAAGTGCTTGCCAAAGGATAAAATGAAAAAGGGAAAGGTGAAGATCACCTTGACTCTTGCATAAAGTAAAAGACATAAAGTAAAAGATAGGCCCTTCGCACAGGGAAGCAGAGGTTGTCATGCGCTTTTAGGGTTGGATACACAAAATCTTCATGCGAAAGAATGTCACTTTATATTGCCCCTTGTATATGGACCTTTATTATGCAGTCCGTCGCTTTTATTGCTTCCATAACAAGATCGTACAAAGCTTATTTTCTCCGCACTAATAAGTCATGCATATTTAGAGAGCAATTTTTATTGCTTGCACCGATGACAACTTACTTGAAGGATCTTACTCAATCATAGGTAGATATGATGGACTCTCATGGCAAAACTGGGTTTAAGGATATTTGGAAGCACAAGTAGTATCTCTACTTGGTGCTAGAAATTTTTGGCTAGCATGAGGGGGAAAAGCAAGCTCAACATGTTTGAATGATCCATGACAATATACTTTAACTGAGATGTGAGAAAACATAACCCATTACGTTGTCTTCCTTGTCCAACATCAACTCTTTAGCATGTCATACTTAATGAGTGCTCACAATTATAAAAGATGTCTAAAATAGTATATTTATATGTGAAATCTCTCTTCCTTCAATATTCTTTCATGAATTGTTCAAATCACCAATACAATGCTTGCTAACCGTCAATAAATTTACAACCTCCACTTCTTAGATGTGAAGTCATTACTACCCATGGGATAAGAAAATGAGGCATATACAATTTCAGATTTATGACATCCAACTCATTCAACCATTTACTCATAGGATATAAGTGAAGCACACGAGTAAATGACGAACTACTCCAAAAAGATATAAGTGAAGATCAATGAGTAGTTAAATAATTATGCAACTAAGTTAAGACTCTCTCTCCTTTAAGAATTTCAGATCTTGGCATTTTATTCAAACAGCAAGCAAAGCAAAACAAAATGGCATTGCAAGGATAGCACAACTCATGTGAAGAAGCAAAAACTTAGGCTCAACCGATACTAACCGATAGTTGTTGAAGAAGAAAGGTGGGATGCCTACCGGGGCATCCCCAAGCTTAGATGCTTGAGACTTCTTAAAATATTATCTTGGGGTGCCTTCGGCATCCCCAAACTTGAGCTTTTATGTCTCCTTAATTCCTCTCATATCACGGTTTCCTAAATCTCAAAAGCTTCATCCACAACAAACTTAACAAGAACTCGTGAGATAAGTTAGTATAAACCAATGCAAAAACCTTATCATCTTCTACTGTAACAAATCACTAACATTATTATTATTCAGCATTGAATACTAAATGTTTCTGCATATTTAATACTCCTATCCTCAAATAGAATCATTAAACAAGCAAACATATGCAAACAATGCAAACATAACAGCAATCTGCCAAAACAGTATAGTCTGTAAAGAATGCAAGATTCATCATACTTCCCTAACTCCAAAAATTATAATAAAAATACTACTCTGTAAAAGATTTATCAGATCTCATTATGCAAAAAGATTCAACATTATATCACTCTCTGAATTTTCTAGGGAATTTTTGCAACAGCGGTAAACTTTCTGTTTTCAAACAGCAACATGTATACTAGCAAAATAAGCATGGTAAAGGCTATCCTTAACGTTTTTATTGAAAATATAGGTGCAAAACATTATTCTAAATAGCATCAAGAAAATACTAAAAAAATAAAATGATGCTCCAAGAAAAACACATATCATGTGGTGAATAAAAATATAGCTTCAAGTAAAGTTACCGATGAACGAAGACGAAAGAGGGGATGCCTTCCGGGGCATCCCCAAGCTTAGGCTCTTGGTTGTCCTTGGATATTACCTTTGGGTGCCTTGGGAATCCCCAAGCTTAGGATCTTGCCACTCCTTATTCCATAGTCCATCGAATCTTTACCCAAAACTTGAAAACTTCAACCACACAAAACTCAAAACAAAACTCGTAAGCTCCGTTAGTGTAAGAAAACAAACCACCACTTTAAGGTACTGCAATGAACTCATTATTCATTTATATTTGTGTTAAACCTACTGTATTCCAACTTCTCTATGGCTCATACCCTTACATATGTAATACCTACGATGCGGCTATATCTCCCACGTGTCGAAGCACGACTTAGAGGCATAACCGCATTGTGGTTTTGTCGCAAGAAGGGTCATCTTCACACAATCCCATGTAATGAACAAGACTGGGATAAAGAGTTGGCTTACAATCGCCACTTCACACAATGAACATATAATAAAATCATACATCAATCAGAGTACACACATAGTCCGACTACGGACGAAGCCAAAAGAAAAGAAGATAACCCACTGCTAGATCCCCAATCGTCCCAACTGGGCTCCACTACTGATCATCAAGAAACAAAACATAGTAACAGCTAAGATCTTCGCTGAGCTCCCATCTGAGCTCGGTTGTATCACCTGCACTGGTATCATCAGCACCTGCAATTGTTGTGATAGTATCTGGTGAGTCACGAGGACTCAGCAATCTCAAAACCCGTGAGATCAAGTCTATTTAAGCTTATGGGTAGGAAGTGGTAATGAGGTGGAGTTGCAGCAAGCACTAAGCAAATATGGTGGCTAACATACGCAAACAAGAGCGAGAAGAGAAGCAACGGAACGGTCGAGAAGCTAGTAGTGATCAAGAAGTGATGCTAAAACTACTTACGCACAATCATAACACCAAGACCGTGTTCACTTCCCGGACTCCGCCGAAAAGAGACCATCACGGCTACACACGCGGTTGATGCATTTTAATTAAGTCAAGTGTCAAGTTCTTTACAACCGGACATTAACAAATTCCCATCTGCCACATAACCGCGGGCACGGCTTTCGAAAGATAATACCCTGCAGGGGTGTCCCAACTTAGCCCATCACAAGCTCTCACGGTCAACGAAGCATATTCCTTCTCCCAGGAAGACCCGATCAGACTCGGACTCCTGGTTTACAAGACATTTCGACAATGGTAAAACAAGACCAGCAAGACCACCGACTGTGCCGACAAATCCCGATAGGAGCTGCACATATCTCGTTCTCAGGGCACACCGGATAAGCTAAGCGTACAGGTACCGACGTAATCCAAGTTGCCAAGGAATGGTCCCGCACGGTGCTCTAGTTTGGACCAACACTCGGAGGAGCACTGGCCCGGGGGGGGGGTAAAATAAAGATGACCCTTGAGTCTGCAGAACCCAAGGGAAAAAGGCTTAGGTGGCAAATGTTAAAACCAATGTTGGGCCTTGCTGGAGGAGTTTTATTCAAAGCGAACTGTCAAGGGGGTCCCATAAATCACCCTACCGCGTAAGGAACGCAAAATCAAGTAACATAACACCAGTATGACGGAAACTAGGGCGGCAAGAGTGGAACAAAACACCAGGCATAAGGCCGAGCCTTCCACCCTTTACCAAGTATATAGATGCATTAATTAAATAAGAGATATTGTGATATCCCAACATAATCCTGTCCATCATGGAGCAATCTTCAACTTCACCTGCAACTAACAATGCTATAAGAGGGGCTGAGCAAAGCGGTAACATAGCCAAGCAATGGTTTTCTAGGAAGGGTGAAAAGGTTAGAGGCTGACATGGCAATTTGGGAGGCATGGTAAACAAGTGATGGGTAACGCAGCATAGCGATAGAACGAAGCAACTAGCAAGCAAAGATAGAAGTGATATTGAGGGTAATGGTCATCTTGCCCGAGATCCCGCAAGGAAGAAGAACGAGTCCAAGAAGAAGACAAACGGATGTAGTCAAACGAATCCTCACAACTCCGAAACGAAACCGAAGCTAACGAGAGAAGCAACCCGGAAAGAAGCAAACAACATGGTAAACACACAAGCATAAACATGTCATGATGCACAAACAAGTATGATGCATGTCCGGTTTAATGAGGCATGGCATGTCAAAGTGCAACAAACAATACTACAAGTTAAGTGGAGCTCAATATGCAACGAGTTGCATATTGACGAAACACCACATCAATTATTTAGTTCTCTCTCATTTATGTACCCAACAATATTAAATGTTATTAAACATGGCAAGAGGTGAAGCATGAGTAAACCACCTATTTAGGCAAGTTTAAATGAGTCCGGAAACAACAAACAACAATTCCGGAAAATCCTCATGTCATTTGGCAATTTAAAGCAAACAACAATTTTAAACATTTTAATTGTTGTTATCATGATGCGGATGACATATGAAAGTTATATGCAATTTATGAAAATGTTGACATGAGCATGTTATGAAGCATTTGGTCACCATGGCGGAACAAAATGGGTGCCACGGCAACGAATCCGAAAATGATGCCACGACAACATATCGGTTTCGGTAGCTCACAGAGATACCAGTGCAAAAGGAAGTGGGCGTGAGCGTGTCATGCAAGGATGGTGGGGTGATCCCGGATTCAGGGTTCCCACGGGACGGCGGCATGACAAACGAGGAACGTGCAAAGACAAACGGGCACGGTGCAAACACGAGCATCTCATACAACACACATTCATTCGTTCACAGGTGGTCATCTCGGGGTTATACCTTCGAAGCGTGCATTTTCGGGGCGGATTGAGTTTGATGCGGTGTAGGGGAAGTAGACGTTCTCAGGACGGCCGTAGTGGAAGTAGTGGTTCACGGACATTGTGGAAGTAGTCGTTCACAACGATGGTAGAGGTACACGCGATCTTGGCGACGATAGTCGTTCACGGGTCGTAGTCGAACTTGGCATATCCATGCGTAGGGGTACTTGGCGATCCGTAGATGTACACGGCTATCGTAGTGGTACTTGGCGGCTCCATGTAGTCGAACTTGACGATCCGAGGGGGTACTTGGCGCATCACCGTGTAGTTGTACATGGGTCAAACAGAGGCATTGACAAATCTGGAGGGGAACTTGTGCACAGGAGGAGGTTTTGGCGTGCAACAAGCAACGAACAGGAGACAGAGAAATCTCTTGCGATCTTCCGGTCAATGTGAACAGGAGGTCAGATCTGATGAAGGGAAGGGGAGGTGGCCCCGACACGGGTCCTGGCATTTGGCTGAATCGAGTCCATGGGGACAAGCAGGTGAGCTGCTGTTGTTGCTGATTGAGGCGAAGTAGGTGCACGGTTCAGACGAAGCGAAGGCAGCAGCGGCGGGGCTTGGGGCTGGCGACGGAGATTCTGGCAAGGACGGAGTTCTCCGGTGAGGTAGCGATGGACTTCGCTTGCAGGGGCGAGGTGCGGGCGTAGCAGAGGAGGCGAGATGGCAGGGTCGAGCAGCGCAGACGAGTGGGGCGGATGGGGCAGAAAGAGAGGAGCCAGGGGGCCGGCGATGCTGATGGCCTCGCAGGCAATGGCGGGCGACGGGCGCTATAGGAGGAGGGCGATCTCAGGCGAGGCTTCACGCCAGCAACAGAGGACGCGCTGCAGCGCAACTACGTCGGAGCAGGAGGCCAGCTTGGTCGTGGCGCGGGCAGGGACGCGTGTGTGGTGGTGAAGGTGCAGCCACGGTGGAGGAGCTACGGGGAGAAGAAGGAGGCGCCCGGCAGTGACGAGCCGAAGGAAGGTGGGGACGAGGGAGCTCTTCTCCCTGGCGCGAGGAGGGAGACGAGTGGAGGGGAAAGGGGATCGAGCCAGGGCTCACCCTGGCGGCGCAAGTGAGGGGGCATCGGGAGGCATGGGGATCGCTAGGGTTAAGGGGGCGCGGCTGGGCCTTGGGCCGGCTTAGTTGGTCGGGCCTAAGAGGCCTGGCTGGGCTCTCTCTCTCTCTCCCTCAAAAGAAAATAAAAATAAAACAGAGATAAGAAATAAAAGAAAGAGAGGGTTAGGGAAAGAATTTGCGCAAGGGGTTAATTTCCCCGGACTCACAAAAATGTGCTTGTTCCGAGAAAATAGAAAAGGCCATGATTGAAAGATGTAAATTCAAACTCATTTGATTTAAATTCAAATGATTTGAATATGAAGTGAGGGCTGGGAAGGTCCAAAAATGTTCAGATTTTTGGTGGAGCTCCGGAATGTGAAGAAAGAATTTAGGGCAAAGTTTGGAGACCAAACTTGAAGCAGAAAAGGAACGAAATTATTTTGCAAGTGTGTTTATGGGTGATTCTAAATTAGTGGAATATTTAATATAGCTCCCTAATATTGGGAGGATACGTTATAAAGAGAAGTCACCTTTCCCTCGATTTAAATAGAACAACCATCTATGCAATCTGTTAGTTGAGTTGCGACGCAAAGATTAATGACATGATGGCATGATGACATGATGCAATGCAAAAATAAATGAGCAAGCACAAAAGAAACACACGGTGATCACGAAAATATGGAAGTCTTCTGAAGCGTCGGTCTTGGGGCGTTACAACATACTAGCCATAGATTCATCAAAATAAGCAAACAACACAATGAAAACAGAATCTGTCAAAAACAGAACAGTCTGTAGTAATATGTATCAAACGTATACTTATGGAACCCCAAAAATTCTGAAATAAATTGTTGGACCTGATGAATTTGTCTATTAATCATCTGTAAAAAGAATCAACCTAAAATCACTCTCCAGTAAAAATGACATCTATTCTCGTGAGCACTAAAGTTTCTGTTTTTTATAGCAAGATCACATAGACTTCACCCAAGTCTTCCCAATGGCTCTACTTGGCACTTTATTGAAACAAAAGCTATAAAACATGATTAATACAGTATCATAATCATGTTAACACACAAAAACAGTAAGGGTAAATATTGGGTTGTCTCCCAACAATCGATTTTCTTTAATGCCTTTCTAGCAAGGCATGATGATGACAATGATGCTCACATAAAGGATAAGAATTGAAACATAAACGGAGCATCATGAAGAATATGAATAGCACATTTAAGTCTAACCCACTTCCTATGCATAGGGATTTTGTGAGCAAATAACTTATGGGAACAATAATCAACTAGCATAGGAAGGTAAAACAAGCATAACTTCAAAATTTTAAGCACATAGAGAGGAAACTTGATATTATTGCAATTCCTACAAGCATGTGTTCCTCCCTCATAATAATTTTCAGTAGCATCATGAATGAATTCAACAATATATCCAGCACCTAAAGCATTCTTTTCATGATCTACAAGCATAGAAAATTTACTACTCTCCACATAAGCAAAATTCTTCTCATTCGGAATGGTGGGAGTATCATAAGAGACTTGAATACTATAAATTGTTTCCACATTAAAAGAGTAATGTTCAGAAAAAGGGTAATCATAATCATGACAAGTTTTATAAATATAATCATCACTACTTTTTATAGCATAAGTTTCATCACAATAATCATCATAAGTAGCAACTTTGTCCTCATCATAATCGATTGAAACCTCTTCCAAGATAGTGGAATCATCACTAAATAAAGTTGACACTCTTCCAAATCCACTTTCATAAATATTATAAGATTCAACATCCTCCAAATAGTGGGATCACTACTTCCTAAAGTTGACACTCTTCCAAACCCACTTTCATCAATATAATCATCATAGGTACAAGGCATGCTATCATCATAACAACTTTGCATATCAAAACTTGGGAGACTAAAAATATCATCTTCATTAAACGTAGCATCCCCAAGCTTGGGACAAACATTAATTGCAGCAAATATATTCTCAAATATTTCATCCTCATCAAACATAGCTTCCCCAAGCTTGGGCCTTTTCATATCATAAGCATAATCATTCTCATCATTAATAGTATGGATAGCACCAATAGTATAGCAATTATCATCATCACAATGAGTAGTAGGAGCAACATCATTTGGGAGGGATACCTTTTTACCTTTGCTGCTCCTTCTCTTCCTTTTCTTCTTCACATTATGTGTGGATTCAACCTTCTTCCTTGAGCTCCTTATTGATGAGATTGGTTGAATAGAAGGCTCCTCCTCGATACCTGATTCATCATAAGAAATAATAGGAGGATAATGGGAAGTCTCTTCCCTTTCATTAGTATTCTCTTCATCTTATATTTGTTTTCTTTTCTTTAGGTAATTGGCAATATAAGGACTTTCAATGCAATTCACCGTACAATACAAATAAATCTTCTCTAGATCAATATTAAGGAATTTCTTAAGGGTAAAATCTGGAAGATCCTTAGTTAAATGTTTCAATTCTTCATAACCCAAAACCAAACTAAGTTCATTATAATGTGCAAGGGAAATCAAATCATCACAATTTTTGGACATTATTCGATCATGAAATAATTTGCATTGGAGATGTAAATGACCACGTTCATTGCAAAGTTCACAAGTACGGCAAAGGAAATGTAAATTTTCAGCACTCCCATTTAACTTTTCTTGCAACAATTTAGTTTCTAAATGCTTATGCCTCTTGCAATATATATCTTCTCTATTCGGTGTGTTCATGCAAACATGCACTCCACAAAAGTTGACATGCTCATAAGAGATATTATCATCATGACTAGTGCAATCATAATTAGTACTATGGATATTCAAAGAGTTCATACTAACAACATTGCAATCATGCTCATCATTCAAATATTTAGTGACAAACATTTTATAGATTTCTTCTTCTAGCACTTGAGCACAATTTTCCTTACCATCATTCTCACGGAAGATATTAAAAAGATGAAGCATATGAGACAAACTTAATTCCATTTTTTCAAATTTTCTTTTATAGATTAAACTAGTGATAAAACAAGAAACAAAAAGATTCGATTGCAAGATCTAAAGATATACCTTCAAGCACTCACCTCCCCGGCAACGGCGCCAGAAAAGAGCTTAGTTGACGGGGTGTGAGTGCCGTTTACCTAGCCTCCCCGGCAACGGCGCCAGAAAAGAGCTTGATGTCTACTACACAACCTTCTTCTTGTAGACGTTGTTGGGCCTGCAAGTGCACAAGTTTGTAGGACAGTAGCAAATTTCCCTCAAGTGGATGACCTAAGGTTTATCAATCCGTGGGAGGCGTAGGATGAAGATGGTCTCTCTCAAGCAACCCTGCAACCAAATAGCAAAGAGTCTCTTGTGTCCCCAACACACCCAATACAATGGTAAATTGTATAGGTGCACTAGTTCGGCGAAGAGATGGTGATACAAGTGCAATATGGATGGTAGATAAAGGTATTTGTAATCTGAAATTATAAAAACAGCAAGGTAACTAATGATAAAAGTGAGCATAAACGGTCTTGCAATGGTAGGAAACAAGGCCTAGGGTTCATACTTTCACTAGAGCAAGTTCTCTCAACAATAATAACATAGATAGATCATATAACAAGCCCTCAACATGCAACAAAGAGTCACTCCAAAGCCACTAATAGCGGAGAACAAACGAAGAGATTATGGTAGGGTACGAAACCACCTCAAAGTTATTCTTTCGGATCGATCTATTCAAGAGTTCGTACTAGAATAACACTTTAAGACACAAATCAACCAAAACCCTAATGTCACCTAGATACTCCATTGTCACCTCAAGTATCCGTGGGCATGATTATACGATAAGCATCACACAATCTCAGATTCATCTATTTAACCAACACAAAGTACTTCAAAGAGTGCCCCAAAGTTTCTACTGGAGAGTCAAGACGAAAACATGTGTCAACCCCTATGCATAGGTTTATGGGCGGAACCCGCAAGTTGATCACCAAAACATACATCAAGTGGCACATGATATCCCATTGTCACCACAGATAAACACGGCAAGACATACATCAAGTGTTCTCAAATCATTAAAGACTCAATCCGATAAGATAACTTCAAAGGGAAAACTCAATCCATTACAAGAGAGTAGAGGGGGAGAAACATCATAAGATCCAACTATAATAGCAAAGCTCGGGATAAATCAAGATCGCGCCATAGAGAGAACACGAGAGAGAGAGAGAGAGATCAAACACATAGCTACTGGTACATACCCTCAGCCTCGAGGATGAACTACTCCCTCCTCGTCATGGAGAGCGCCGAGATGATGAAGATGGCCACCGGTGAGGGATCCCCCCTCCGGCAGGGTGCCGGAACAGGCTCCCTAGAGGTTTTTGGTGGCTACAGAGGCTTGCAGCGGCGGAGCTCCCGATCTATCTTCTCCGTGGATGTTTTTAGGGTACGTGGGACTATATAGGCAAAAGAAGTCGGTCGGGAGGTGCTGGAGGGGCCCACAAGACAGGGCGGCGCGCCCAGTAGGGGGGGTGCCCCCCACCCTCATGGCTTCCTCGAAGATCTTATGACGTGAACTCCAAGTCTCCCGGATCATATTCTTCCCAAAAATCACGCGGTCGAAGGTTTCGTTCCGTTTGGACTCCGTTTGATATTCCTTTTCTTCGAAATACTAAAACATGCAATAAAACAGCAATATGGGCCGGGCCTCCGGTTAATAGGTTAGTCCCAAAAGTAATATAAAAGTGTATAATAAAGCCCATAATCATTCAAAACAGATAATAAAATAGCATGAATGTGATGACCCACAAATGTAGGGGATCTATCGTAGTCCTTTCGATAAGTAAGAGTGTCGAACCCAACGAGGAGCAGAAGGAAATGATAAGCGGTTTTCAGTAAGGTTTTCTCTGCAAGCACTGAAATAGTAGGTGATAGATAGATTTGTGATAAGATAAACAGTAACAAGCAAAAGTAAATAAAGTAAATAAAGTGCAGCAAGGTGGCCCAATCTTTTATGTAGCAAAGGATAAGCCTGGACAAATTCTAATAATGAGGAAGGAGCTCTCGAGGACACATTGGGAATTATCGTCAAGCTAGTTTTCATCACGCTCATATGATTCGCGTTCGGTACTTTGATAATTTGATATGTGGGTGGACCGACACTTGGGTACTGCCCTAACTTGGACAAGCATTCCACTTATGATTAACCCCTATTGCAAGCATCCGCAACTACAAAAAGGAGTATTAAGGTAAACCTAACCACATCATTAAACATGTGGGTCCATATCAACCCCTAACGAAGCAACACATAAACTAGGGTCTAAGCTTCTGCCACTCTAGCAACCCATCATCTACTTATTACTTCCCTATGCCTTCCTCTAGGCCCAAATAATGGTGAAGTGTCATGTAGTCGACGTTCACATAACACCACTAGAGGAGAGACAACATACATCTCATCAAAATATCGAACGAATACCAAATTCACATGACTACTAATAGCAAGACTTCACCCATGTCCTCAGGAACAAACGTAACTACTCATAAAGCATATTCATGTTCATAATCAGAGGTGTAATAATATGCATTAAGGATCTGAACATATGATCTTCCACCAAGTAAACCAATAAGTATCAACTACAAGGAGTAATCAACACTACTAGCAACCCACAGGTACCAATTTGTGGTTTTGGACACAAGATTGGATACAAGAGATGAACTAGGGTTTGACAGGAGATGGTGCTGGTGAAGATGTTGATGGAGATTGACCCCCTCCCACTGAGAGGATCGTTGGTGATGACGTTGGTGATGATTTCCCCCTCCCGGAGGGAAGTGTCCCCGACAGAACAGCTCCGCCAGAGCCCTAGATTGACTCCGCCAAGGTTCCGCCTCGTGGCGGTGGAGTTTCGTCTCGTAAGCTTGCCCCCGAATTTTTCCAGGACAAAACCCTTCACATAGCAGAAGATGGATGCCGGAGGCCCACCAGGGGGCCCAGGAGATAGGGGGCGCGCCCCTAGGGGGGGCGCCCCCTGTCTCCTGGACAGGGTGTGGGCCCCCTGGCCTATTTCTTTTGCTCATAATTCCTTAATAAATCCAAAAAGTTGTTTCGTGGAGTCTCAGGACTTTTGGAGTTGTGCAGAATAGGTTTCCAATGTTTGCTCCTTTTCCAGCCAGAATTCCAACTGCCGGCATTCCCCCTCTTCATGGTAAACCTTGTAAAATAAGAGAGAATAGCCATAAGTATTGAGATATAATGTGTAATAACAGCCCATAATGCAATAAATATTGATATAAAAGCATGATGCAAAATGGACGTATCAACTCCCCCAAGCTTAGACCTCGCTTGTCCTCAAGCGGAAACCGAAATCGAAAAATATGTCCACATGTTTAGAGATAGAGGTGTCAATAAAAATAAAAATACGGACATGAGGGCATCATGATCATTCTAATAACAACAACATATATGGATTTTGTCATATGATTTCATATGTTCAAGTGATAAGCAATTCACAATGTCAAGTATGGTTCAAAAACTTCATTGGGAACTAATAAACTATAATCTCAGTCACTGAAGCAATTGCAATTTATTGTAACTTCAGAAAGAGTCACTAATAGAGCTTCTTAGCAACCTCACATACTCAACTATCTCGTAGTCTCCCATAATTGTTAACACTCACGCAATAATTGTGGTTATAGAGTTTCAGCCGGACACTGAGAAAGATAGGGGCTTATTGTGTTGCCTCCCAACGTATTCACCTTTAGGTGATGTCAACAATAATAGCCTATGCCAACTTACATCCAATCGGATATATATATATCATGATCTTTCAAACACGAAGAGCTTGCCAAAGGATAAAATGAAAAAGGAAAAGGTGAGGATCACCTTGACTCAAGTATTAAAGTAAAACATAAAGTAAAAGATAGGCCCTTCGCAGAGGGAAGCAGAGGTTGTCATGCGCTTTCAGGGTTGGATACACAAAATCTTAGAGCAAAAGAACGTCACTTTATATTGCCCCTTGTATGTGGACCTTTATTATGCAATTCATCACTTTTATTACTTCCACAACAAGTTCGTACAAAGCTTATTTTCTCTGCACTAATAAGTCATGCATATTTAGAGAGAAGTTTTTATTGCTTGCACCGATGACAACTTACTTGAAGGATCTTACTCAATCCATAGGTAGGTATGGTGGACTCTCATGGCAAAACTGGGTTTAAGGATATATGAAAGCACAAGTAGTATCTCTACTTGATGCAGGGAGTTTTGGCTAGCATGAGGGGGAAAGGCAACACTAGTAGAAAAGGGGGCATCAGTCCCGGTTCGTAAGGGCCTTTAGTCCCGGTTCTTGAACCGGGACTAAAGTGTCGTGACTAATGCCTCCACCCTTTAGTCCCGGTTCTAACATGAATCGGGACAGATGGGCCTCCACGTGGCCACTGCGAGCAGCCCAGGCAAGGGGGCCTTTGGTCCCGGTTGGTGATATGAACCGGGACCAAAAGGCTTCCACGTGTCAGCAGCTGAGGTTTTTCTTATTTTTTTTAAAAAAAGTGGCCGGTTTAGGGGTTTTGGGGGTTAATTTTAGGTTGTTATTAGCTAGCTAATAGAGAGAAGTGTCCTCTCTTATACTGCTATGTTCATTTCACCCGCTGATATATAATAACTCATGCATGCTCGCATCATACATCATCATATATAATAACAAGTCCTACTAATCATGCATCATCATACAACTTCTACTCGTTATTAATAACAAGTCATACGATCATCCTCCTCATAGTCATCGAACCCAACCCTACATAATTGTTCTTAGCACATGGTCATCAGTATCAGGTAGGACCTAAACACCCTTAAGGTAAAATAGCATAAAACAATATAGACCCTGACTCTCCATTATGAAGAATGGAGATCATCCTGTCTCCAATTCTTGCGCTTCGCCTCCTTTTGCTTGCAAGAAGCTCCTTACGACTGTCCATACATTTTTTCCATTCTTTGATTGTCATGTCTCCACTTCTTTTAGAAATCCGGTATGGACAATTGAGATTCGTAGGACGACCTGGTTGTATGTTCAAAACATCAAGGTGACCGTGTGTATACGTCAGATGAGGCACACAATCATTCGGGATTATCTGTTGAAAAACATAGTAATAACTTCGTAGTTAGCAATGATGTACTAGTTTTAGAAGTATTTAAAAAAAGATGCAGGGATGTCGTAATAGTAAAAAATCTTACCAGGGTATCTCCATGGTAGTTACCGTAGTTCAACACGTGCACTAGTGGCACGTATTGACCATAATGTTGAGGAGTTCGATTGTAGGCATTGTAATTCTCAAGATCAGTACAAAATGCGATCAGATGATTTTTCTCCTTATAAGTTAATTCAGAGCCATCGGTGTAGTGGGTTTTGTCTACCATTTTCCGCACATTCTTTGAAGAATGAAAATAAGCTGTCAATGGAAACAAGCTGTCAACTATTTTGAAATAAACAATATAAATTACTTAATAACTATGTTAAGCTCACATGGGGGAAGAATTGGAGGTGTATCCACAAGGACCCAAATGCCCATATTGTCTTGCTGGATTGTAGGATCACCAAGATCCACGGTGACAAGCATACCCTCATCAAAACCATACATCTTGCAAAGTGCTTCCC
The DNA here is from genome assembly GCF_002162155.2 of Triticum dicoccoides. Classification (NCBI taxonomy): domain Eukaryota; kingdom Viridiplantae; phylum Streptophyta; class Magnoliopsida; order Poales; family Poaceae; genus Triticum; species Triticum dicoccoides. The sequence goes on from NC_041393.1 coordinate 694,510,855, forward strand.
AATTTTTGCAACCAAAATGGGTTATACTCTCAACATTGTACAACTTTACTTGAAAATCCACACCATGATGGGTCCTTAGGAGAATTTTTTTGGTTTCCATACTTTCATGGTCTTCAAAACCCATCCTCTCCAAGACATAGCGTCTTGCATAGCATGGGATAAGCTAGTCGAATTGGAAAATATGAAAAATACACGTTAAAATAGTTGAAGTCGTGCTTAATTACGAAAAAAAACTATTGTCGTCGTTGTGTACCGTATGAACATCGAAGGTCTCCTCGAGCTTAATGCGGAAGCGCCGATCTTCGTCCAGCTCAATGAACCTGTCGCACATACCTCGGTCGTCGTGGCACCAGTCGCACTCCCCCGGGCGGTTTTCGTCGTCCGAGTACGACATTTCCGGCCTAAGTTCATAATTCAAATGTTGAATATATGTACTAAAAAACCTAAATTAGATCATTATTATTAATCATGGTTGACTATCGGTGATGGTACGTAGCTCCTCCTTTCATTCCCGAGTGCATTATTACAACAAATTGTCTAGCACACGGGAATGAAGGAGAAGCTACCCCCACGACAGCGTGGATGATGGAGGGGGCTCCTAGATTTTTGCATAGAGTGCTCTTAAATTTTAGCATTCAATGTAGGAGTACTTTCCCAATATGAGCATTCAATAAGCAAAACCAAATCGTAAAATAAAGTAGTATTCAAATTAACATGCATTCAATTATAACCAAAAGTACATCATCTCTTGTGTCCGTACATTGTCGAATACTCCTCGAATAATATCATACATATAGCATCGCTAATTAATACATCTAGAACCGTAGCGCCCGACGGGTATCGTCGCGGGCGGTGGACACCCAAAGATAAGGAACGATCACAGGATCATAGCTCTAGTGAGATCCCTGAAGAACCTGCCAGGTATTGTCGAACCTGCCCTCCAACGCAACCATGTAGCGACGGACGTGCTCGTCCTCCTCGCTGACATGGTGACGTACCACCTCCGCGGTGTCCGAAAGCCTCGGCACCATCACTGGCCCACGCGACCGCCACCAAACAAGGATCGGGTCAACAACGGGCTGCCTCCTCACCAACATACGTCCCCCAGAAGGTAGCACCTCCCAATACCAGCCCGGCGGAGCCCAGTCCCAAACATGGCCCTGATCAAGCAGGCCTCCATCACCGCCGAGTCGACGAGGACGAGGATGCGGGATAGGCATCGTCGACGTCGATGCGGGAACTACTTCTATATATAGTTAAATAAAGTAGTTTTATTAATTAAATCAACTAGTTCAACTACTAAGCACTTACTATAAATAAATAAAGTAGTACTTATTAAAAATAAACTACTTCTATATATAGTAAAATAAATTGGTTTATTAAATCAACTAGCTAGTTCAACTATATATGAAACACTTACTATAAATAAAATAAAGTACTACTTACTAAAAATAAACTAGTTTAACAATAGTTCTATTATTTTTCTAACTAATTTTCCTATACATACACAATAAATTGACAAAGAAAATACTATGAACAAAAAAATCATTAAAATTCTATGAACAAAATTAGAACAGAAAAAAATCATAAAAATTCTATGAACAGAAAAAAATCATAAAAAAATTTGACATCTAAATTATTACACAATATGAAAAAAAATTGACATCTAAATTACAACAGAAAAAAATCATAAAAATTTGACATCTAAATTACAACAGAAAAAATCATAAAAAAATCTAACGCAATATGAACAAATTAATTACACAATATGAAAAAAATCTAACAGAAGAATCTATGAACTACACATCTAACAAAAAAATCAATGAACTACAAAAAAAACATTAAAATTCTATGAACAAAATTAGAACAAAAAAAATCATAAAAATTCTATGAGGAGAAAAAAATCATAAAAATTTGGCATCTAAATTACTTACACAATATGAAAAAAAATTACATCTAAATTACAACAGAAACAAATCATAAAAATTTGACATCTAAATTACAACAGAAAAAATCATAAAACAATCTAACATTAATTATACAATATGAAAAAAAATCTAACAGAAAAATCTATGAACTACACATCTAAATTACTACACATCTAACAAAAAATCTATAAACTACAAAAAAATCTAACAAAATTAACTACACATCTAAATTAACTACTACTAACGTCAAATTAAATTAGTTGCTCACGACGACGGCGACGGCGACGACGACGGCGAGGTGCGGTGCGGGGCGGGCGGGGCA
>NC_041393.1:694513345-694533639 GCF_002162155.2 Triticum dicoccoides
AGAGCAGGCTGGAGAAAAGATTGAAGTGGGGATGGGCGGTTTCTGAAATTTTCCTAAGTGCTACTTATATAGCAAAGGCATTGGTCCCGGTTTGTGACACCAACCGGGACCAATGCCACCCTTTAGTCCCGGTTTGTGGCACCAACCAGGACCAAAGGCCTCTTTTCAGCAGCCTTAAGGGCGGGAAGCAGAGGCCTTTGGTCCCGGTTGGTGGCACCAATCGGGACTAATGGGGGGGGGGGCATTGGTACCGGTTGGTGCTACCAACCGGGACTAAAGGGGGGGGGCATTGGTACTGGTTGGTGCCACCAACCGGTACTAAAGGCCCTGTGCTGCCCGCGTCGCGGCACGAAAGTTTAGTCCCACCTTGCTAGTTGAGGGAGCTCGAGGGTGGTTTATAAGCCCCAGTCCCGTTGCCCTCTCGAGCTCCTCTCAAATGTAGGCTTACGGGCCTAAACTCAGTATATGTGCCTGTGGGCCTACTGGGCCTATTGCGGGCCTAAATCCTGGCCCATTGTTGGGTTTCTAGTCGTATTCAGGCCGTGGTAGCCCTTTAGGTGGCACTTTTTTTTGCTTTGAATTATTTATTTTCTTTTGATTTTTGTTTTTTATTTTTTCTTTTAGCTCAGATAATTATAATCTTTCTAATTACTTATTTAGTTTCTTCTATGATATTTTTTTTGCTACCAAAGTTTGTAACAAAATTCTAATTACTTATTTATGTTCTTTTATGATAATTCTTTTTGTTTTTAATGTTTTGAACAGAATTCTAATTACTTATTTATTTTCTTTTATGATAATTCTTTTTGCTTTTAATGTTTTGAACAGAATTCTAATTACTTATTTATTTTCTTTTATGATAATCCTTTTTGCTATTAAAGTTTGTAACAAAATTCTATATAATTTTAGTTTCAATAATACTAGAGGTTTATAAAAGCTTTTTAGTAGATTCCTTCGGTACCAGTTCTAAGGCTGTTACAAAGGCATTTTATTTGGTACAGGTTTTAAGGCTGGTGCCCCACGAGCACCTTTTAGTACCGGTTCGTGCCATGAACCGGTAAAAGAGTTTTTTAGTTGATTCTTTCTGCAACTGGTTTTTAGTCCCACCTCACCAAGCGAGAGGCACTCGCAACGGTTTATAAGCCCCGAGTGCAGAGACGATGCAGAAGAGGCTCAATGCTAACCTGCACGTTGCTTAGCTTTAAGCCTTGAGGAATAGGGTAGACTGCACGGAGCTATGTGCAGTGCAATTTACACTATTCCGAAAGGCTTGAAGCTAATTAACAAGCATTGCGCCTCTTTTTTATTTTTAAAGACTTATTACAACTCAGAAATAAATAGAAAAAATAAATATAGTAGAAAAGAAAAAAAACTATATAAAAAACTACTCAGAAATAAATAGAAGAAAAAATAGTTGTGATTAACTTTACTAAAAAAATGAGCGTAGATGCGCTTATAGAGAAAATTACACCTAAATTCATAATAAATTTCTACTAACTTCAGAGAAATTCAATATGAATTTAGGTCAAATTCCCTGTATAAGGGCATCTATTTTCACTTTGAGAGGAGCTCAACAAGGCAGAGAGGGAGGGGCTTATAAACGGGTGTAAGCGCCCTTCGGTTGGCGAGGTGGGACTAAACTCTGACCGCAACGAGGACCAACCCTTTAGTCCCGGTTCGTGCCACGCCCCGGGACTAATGGGCTTCCTTTGGTCCCGGTTTGTCCCACCAACCGAGGCCAATGGTGGTGGGCCAGGAGCGAGGCCCATTGGTCCCGGTTCGTCCCACCAACCAGGACCAAAAGGTCCATACGAACCGGGACCAATGGCCCACGTGGTCCGGCCGGCCCCCGGGGCTCACAAACCGGGTCCAATGCCACCATTGGTCCCGGTTCTCGACTGAACCGGGACTAATGGGTTGACCCGGCCTGGACCATTGCCCCCTTTTCTACTAGTGCAAGCTCAACATGTTTAGAAGGTCACTCACAATATACTTTAACTGAGATGTCGGAAAACATAAACCATTACATTGTCTTCCTTGTCCAACGTCAACTCTTTTAGCATGTCATACTTAATGAGTGCCTCACAATCATAAAAGATTTCCAAGATAATATATCTATATGTGAACCCCTCTTTCCTTATCACTTCCTATTAATTGCAACGATGACCAAGGCTACGTTCATCAACTCTCAACAATTTTTATGCCTCATACTTTTTATATGTGAAGTTATCACTATCCATAAGATCAATATGAACTCTTTTGTTCTTTCTACTTTCTCAAGATCATAGCAACATAGCAAAGCCCTTGACTCAACACTAATCTTTATTATAGATAGCACACGGACTCACTTACAAAAAGAGATCACAACGAAAAACTCAAAACTACTTGATATCAAAACTTCGAACTGATAGATCAAGATACTACTAAAAGGATCGAACTGATATAAAGCGGTAAAGATAGGAGTGTGATGGTGATACGATACCGGGGCACCTCCCCCAAGCTTTGCAGTTGACAATGGGAGTGCCCATACCCATGTGATTATTTCTTTGGAGGTGGTGAAGTAAGAGTTGTCTCACTTTTCTTCTCTAGCTTGCATCTGAGGCTAAAATTTTCCTCCCTCAGATCCTCATTCTCGAGCTCAAGTTTCATTATCTTTTTGCATATTGTTGCCTTGCTGTCCTGCAAAAAATGTGGTTGGATAGATTGGACCATAGGGAGACTTGATTTCTTGAACTCCACATGCATATCACCAGGTTGAGGCAGTAGATCGTCCTCTTCATCAGAGCTTGTCTCCTCCTTCCTCTTTGGATCATAGTCTTCTTCCTCTGTGGTCCAGCCATAGCGTTCCACATCCCCATATAATTTTGGATTTGCAATATAATCAGCTATGTAGCTTTCTCCCTTCGAATCTTGGGACGACATCTTGTTCAATTCTGCATCAGGAACAACTCGAAATGAAAACAGAGGATATTTGCGTGATACGGTGGTCAAAACCTTCGGGAGTATATATAATGAATTTTTACCGACCAAAATACGTAACATACAAGAAAACGGAGTCCGGGAGGCACACGAGGTGCCCACGAGACAGGGGGCACGCCCTACAGGGGGGCGCCCTTCTCTGTCGTGGGAGCCTCGTGTCCCTTTCGAACTACTACTTTTTTTCCAAAAATCCTTAAACAATCCAAAACTAATGGAAATTGCCATTAGAGTTGTTTTGGAGTCGGTTTACTTACCGTACCACGTACCTATGCCTTTTTGGAGTCTGGAACATTCTGGAAAGTGTCTCTTATGTATTCCTCAGGGGTTATGGTTTCAATAATATTAGTTTCAACATTGATAGGATTACCTGAAATATAATGTTTAATTATTTGACCGTTTACCACCCTCGGATTTGTACCTTTAAAGTTGTTGATTTTTATAGCACCAGAATGATAGACCTCCTCGATAACGTAGGGACCTTCCCATTTTGAGAGAAGTTTTCCTACAAATAATCTTAAACGAGAGTTGAACAATAACACATAATCTCCTACGTTAAACTCACGCTTTTGTATCCTCTTATCATGCCAGCGTTTGACTTTTTCTTTGAAAAGCTTAGCATTCTCATATGCTTGGGTTCTCCATTCATCAAGTGAGCTAATATCAAATAACCTTTTCTCACCGGCAAGTTTGAAGTCATAATTAAGCTCTTTAATAGCCCAATATGCTTTATGTTCAAGTTCAAGAGGCAAATGACATGCTTTTCCATAAACATCTTATATGGAGACATACCCATAGGATTTTTGTATGCAGTTCTATAGGCCCATAATGCATCATCAAGTTTTTTGGACCAATTCTTTCTAGATCTATTCATAGTCTTTTGCAAAATTAATTTGAGCTCTCTATTGCTCAACTCTACTTGACCACTAGACTGCGGGTGATAAGGAGATGCAATTCTATGATTGACATCATACTTAGCAAGCATCTTACGGAAAGCACCATGAATAAAGTGTGAACCACCATCAGTCATAAAATATCTAGGGACTTCAAACCTCGGAAAAATAACTTCTTTAAGCATTTTAATAGAAGTGTTATGATCAGCACTACTAGTTGGAATAGCTTCTACCCACTTAGTAACGTAATCAACAACAACTAAAATATGTGTATAACCATTGGAGGCAGGAAAAGGTCCCATATAATCAAAGCCCCAAACATCAAACGGTTCAATAACAAGAGAATAATTCATAGGCATTTCTTGACGTGTACTGATGTTACCTATTCTTTGACATTCATCACAAGATATGACAAACTTACGAGCATCTTTGAAAAGAGTAGGCCAATAGAAACCAGATTGTAGTACCTTGTGTGCAGTTCTATCTCCAGCGTGGTGTCCTCCATAGGATTCAGAGTGACACTTGCGTAGCATTTGTTCCTATTCATGCTCAGGCACACAACGTCTAATAATACCATCTACTCCTTCTTTATAAAGGTGTGGATCATCCCAGAAGTAATGTCTTAAATCATAAAAGAACTTTTTCTTTTGCTGGTATGTGAAACTAGGCGGTATATATTTAGCAACGGGGTTCTCAGCATACCAAGGAGCAGTACGAGAAGCATTGACAATCGCTAATTGTTCATCAGGAAAACTATCATTAATAGGCAATGTGTCATCAAGAACATTCTCTAGCCTAGACAAGTTGTCTGCAACGGGGTTCTCAGCTTCCTTTCTATGAATAATATGCAAGTCAAATTCTTGGAGCAAGAGAACCCATCTAATGAGTCTAGGCTTAGCATCTTTCTTTTCCATAAGATATTTAATAGCAGCATGATCAGTGTGAATAGTAACTTTGGAATCAACAATGTAAGGTCTAAACTTATCACATGCAAACACAATTGCTAAGAATTCTTTTTCAGTGGTAGCATAATTTCTCTGGGCAGTATCAAGAGTCTTACTAGCATAATGGATAACATTCAATTTCTTATCAACTCTTTTCCCTAAAACAACACCTACAGCATAATCACTAGCATCACACATAATTTCAAAAGGCAAATTCCAATCAGGTGGCTGAACAATAGGTGCTGTGATCAAAGCTTTCTTAAGTGTTTCAAATGCTTCTACACAATCATCATCAAAGACAAAAGGAATATCTTTTTGCAATAAATTAGTCAGAGGCCTAGAGATTTTAGAAAAGTCCTTAATGAACCTCCTATAAAAACCGGCATGACCAAGGAAACTTCTTATACCTTTTATGTCCTTGGGACATGGCATCTTTTCAATAGCATCAACTTTGGCTTTATCAACTTCAATACCCCTCTCGGAGATCTTGTGCCCCAAGACAATGCCTTCATTAACCATAAAGTGACACTGTTCCCAATTCAGGACGAGACTGGTTTCTTCGCATCTCTGCAAAACTCGATCAAGGTTGCTCAAACAATCATCAAAGGAGGATCCATAGACAGAGAAGTCATCCATGAATACCTCACAAATCTTTTCACAAAAATCAGAAAATATAGCCATCATGCATCTTTGAAAGGTAGCAGGTGCATTACATAAACCAAAAGGCATACTCTATAAGCAAAAGTACCAAAAGGGCAAGTAAAAGTAGTTTTAGATTGATCCCCCGCTGATACAGGTATCTGAGAGAAGCCAGAATAACCATCTAGAAAGCAAAAATGTGTGTGTTTGGATAACCTTTCTAGCATTTGATCAATAAAAGGTAAAGGTAATGATCTTTCTTAGTAGCTTTATTTAACTCGTGGAAATCAATTACCATCCTATAGCCTGTAATAATTCTTTGCGGGATCAATTCATCTTTATCATTAGGGACAACGGTAATACCTCCCTTTTTAGGGACACAATGGACATGGCTTACCCATTCACTATCAGCAACGGGATAAATAATACCTGCCTCAAGGAGTTTTAGTATCTCCTTTCTCACCACTTCCTTCATTTTGGGATTTAATCGTCTTTGAGGATCTCTAACAGGTTTGGCATCTTTCTCCACTGAAATTTTATGTTGACATAATGTGGGACTAATGCCCTTGAGATCATCCAGGGTATATCCAATAGCAGCTCGGTGCTTCTTCAGAGTTTTCAATAATCTTTCTTCTTCTTTCTCTGAAAGGTTAGCACTAATAATAACAGGATATATTTATTTTTTATCAAGATAAGCATACTTAAGATTATCAGGTAATGGTTTGAGTTCAAACACGGGATCACCCTTGGGTGGAGGGGATCCCCAAGAATTTCAACGAGAAGATTATGTTTTAGCATAGGTTCTTGTTTAAGGAACACTTCATCTATTTCTTCCCTTTCCTTCATAAACATATCGTTTTCATGGTCTAGCAAATATTGTTCTAATGGATCAGTTGGAGGAACAACAATGGAAGCAAGACCAATAATCTCATCCTTACTAGATGGTTCCTTTTCACGATGTTGTCTACTAAACTTAGCGAAATTAAACTCATGAGACATACCATCTAAGCCAACAGTGACAATATTCTTTTCACAATCAATCTTAGCACTAGCAGTGTTCAAGAAGGGTCTACCAAAAATAATGGGACAAAAATCATCTTGTGGGGAACCGAGAACAAGAAAATCAGCAGGGTATTTAATCTTCCCACACAAGACTTCAACATCTCTAACAATCCCAATAGGTTTAATGGTGTCCCTATTAGCAAGCTTAATAGTAACATCAATATATTCTAATTCAACTAGTGCAATATCGTGCATAATTTCTTTATAAAGATCATAAGGTATCGCATTAGCACTAGGACCCATATTACATAAGCCATGGTAACAATGATCTCCAATTTTAACAGAAATAACAGGCGTGCCTACAACAGGTCTACGTGTCTTAGTATCGGGTCTAGCAATATTAGCAGTTTCACCCAAGAAAGAGATAACATGCCCATCTAAGTCCTCATCCAAGAGATCTTTAATCATAGCAATACCAGGTTCAACATTAATTTTCTTAGGAGGTGTATAGGTCCTAGTATTACTCTTACGAACAACAGTCGAAGCTTTAACATGATCTTTTATCCTAACAGGAAAAGGAGGTTTTTTAACATAAGCAATAGGAATAATAGGATCACTATATGTAATAGTCTTCTCTTCGACTGTAATAGGTGCAACTACTTTCACTTCAACATGTGGATTATATTTAAACCACTTCTCTTTAGGGAGATCAATGTGAGCAGCAAAAGTTTCACAAAAAGTAGGTACTATCTCAGAGTCAAGTCCATACTTAGAGCTAAATCCATGGAAAGCATCGGTATCCATAAAAGATTAACACAATCAAACTTAGGTGTCATACCTGACTCCTTACCATCGTCAGAACCCCAATCTTCAGAGTTGCTTTTAATTCTTTCCAATAAGTCCCATTTGAAATCAATAGTCTTCAGCATATAGGAACCAACACAGGAAGTATCGAGCAAGTTGCGATTATCAAGAGAAAGCCGAGCATAAAAATTCTGAATAATCATTTCCCGAGAGAGCTCATGATTGGGGCATGAGTATAACATTGACTTAAGCCTCCCCCAAGCTTGAGCGATGCTTTCTCCTTCGTGAGGCCAGAAATTATATATGTAATTACGATCACGATGAAAAAGATGCATAGGATAGAACTTCTGGTGAAATTCCAATTTCAATCGCTTATAATTCCAAGATCTCGTATCATCACATAGCCTATACCATGTAATTGCATCTCCCTTCAAAGATAAACGGAAGACCTTCCTTTTGAAAACATCATCGAGAATACCTGCAAGCTTAAATAATCCACAAACTTCATCCACAAAGATAAGGTGTAAGTCGGGATGCAATGTTCCGTCTCCTGCAAAAGGATTAGCTAGCAGTTTTTCTATCATACCCGAAGGAATCTCAAAGTGAACATTTTCATAAGGTTCAGTAGGTTGAGGAGCATCTCTTTGCTATTCTGGTTGGGGTGAAGATACCCCAAACAAGCCACCTAAAGGATTAGTTTCCATAGTGACAAGTAACAAAAAATTTCAGCACACAATATAAATGTTTCCTTACCAAGTTCCACTCACCAAGAGCGCTATGCTCCCCGGCAACGGTGCCAGAAAAGAGTCTTGATGACCCACAAGTGTAGGGGATCTATCGTAGTCCTTCCGATAAGTAAGAGTGTCGAACCCAACGAGGAGCAGAAGGAAATGATAAGCGGTTTTCAGTAAGGTTTTCTCTGCAAGCACTGAAATAGTAGGTGATAGATAGATTTGTGATAAGATAAATAGTAACGAGCAAAAGTAAATAAACTAAATAAAGTGCTGCAAGGTGTCCCAATCCTTTATGTAGAAAAGGATAAGCCTGGACAAATTCTAATAATGAGGAAGGAGCTCCCGAGGACACATTGGGAATTATCGTCAAGCTAGTTTTCATCACATTCATATGATCCGCATTCGGTACTTTGATAATTTGATATGTGGGTGGACCGGCACTTGGGTACTGCCCTAACTTGGACAAGCATCCCACTTATGATTAACCCCTATTGCAAGCGTCCGCAACTACAAAGAGGAGTATTAAGGTAAACCTAACCACAACATTAAACATATGGGTCCATATCAACCCCTAACGAAGCAACGCATAAACTAGGGTTTAAGCTTCTGTCACTCTAGCAACCCATCATCTACTTATTACTTCCCTATGCCTTCCTCTAGGCCCAAATAATGGTGAAGTGTCATGTAGTCGACGTTCACATAACACCACTAGAGGAGAGACAACATACATCTCATCAAAATATCGAACGAATACCAAATTCACATGACTACTAATAGGAAGACTTCACCCATGTCCTCAGGAACAAACATAACTACTCACAAAGCATATTCATGTTCATAATCAGAGGTGTAATAATATGCATTAAGGATCTGAACATATGATCTTCCACCAAGTAAACCAATAAGTATCAACTACAAGGAGTAATCAACACTACTAGCAACCCACAGGTACCAATTTGTGGTTTTGGATACAAGATTGGATACAAGAGATGAACTAGGGTTTGAGAGGAGATGGTGCTGGTGAAGATGTTGATGGAGATTGACCCCCTCCCGATGAGAGGATCGTTGGTGATGATTTCCCCCTCCCGGAGGGAAGTGTCCCCAGCAGAACAGCTCCGCCAGAGCCCTAGATTGATTCCGCCAAGGTTCCGCCTCGTGGCGGCGGAGTTTCGTCTCGTAAGCCTGCCCCCGAATTTTTCCAGGACAAAACCCTTCATATAGCAGAAGATGGACGCCGGAGGCCCACCTGGGGGCCCAGGAGATAGGGGGCGCCCCCCTAGGGGGGGGCGCCCCCTGTCTCCTGGACAGGGTGTGGGCCCCCTGTCCTATTTCTTTTGCTCATAATTCCTTAATAAATCCAAAAAGTTGTTTCGTGGAGTCTCGGGTCTTTTGGAGTTGTGCAGAATAGGTTTCCAATGTTTGCTCCTTTTCCAGCCAGAATTCCAGCTGCTAGCATTCCCCCTCTTCATGGTAAACCTTGTAAAATAAGAGAGAATAGCCATAAGTATTGAGATATAATGTGTAATAACAGCCCATAATGCAATAAATATTGATATAAAAGCATGATGCAAAATGGACGTATCAGAATGCTTCATAAATTATAGATACGTTGGAGACGTATCAAGCAACGCAGCGGATATTTTGATGGGTGCGAGTTCCTCCACGTGCCATGGGCCGACAACGAGCAAGCAGATGCCCTGGTACGAATCGGCTCCACCCGGCAAGCTATACCAACCGGCTTCTCCCTTCAACGCCTTCTCAAGCCGTCTGTCAAGCCTTCACCAGAATCTGACTCCATCTTCATGCCAGTTGACCCCGAGGCAGTCGGATCCGGCTTGGGAACCTCGGCAGCCGGCCCGGGGACCTTAGCAGGCGGCCCAGGGACTGCAGCAGCCGCACCCGGCCCAGGGACTTCAGAGCCCGGCCCGGGGACTGCAGCAGTCGGCCCGGGGACTTCAATGACACAACAAGCGGTGGCCGATTCCAGCCCACCACCTCCCAACCCAACCGCCCTAATCGTGGTAGCCATGTTGGCAGTAGAAGAAGTCACATCTCCATCATGGGCCCAACCCATCCTCAACTTTTTGGTGAACAGAGAGCTGCGGACTGACGAGATCTCAGCAAGACAAGTTCTATGTCGAGCTGGAGCCTACACAATAGTAAACAGAGAGCTCGTTAGGCGCAGCGTGACTGGAGTCTTCCAGCGCTGCGTTGATCCAGAGAAGGGCATGGCAATCCTCAAAGACATCCATCAAGGCGAGTGTGGCCACCACGCGACCTCAAGATCACTTGTTGCCAAAGCCTTCCACCATGGTTTCTTTTGGCCGACTGCTTTGGACGACGCCAAAGACTTGGTCAAGCACTGCAAGGGGTGCCAATTGTTCGTCTCCAAGCAACACCTGCCGGCTTCCGCACTCAAGACCATCCCCCTCACCTGGCCCTTTGCCGTCTTGGGGCTGGATATGGCGGGCCCATTCAAGACGGCACGCGGCAGCATGACTCATCTGCTTGTCGTCGTCGACAAATTTACCAAGTGGATTGAAGCAAAGCCAATCAAGAAGCTGAATGGGCCGACTGCTGTGACCTTCATTGCGGAGATCACAACCAGGTAAGGCGTACCACACAACATCATCACCGACAACGACACCAATTTTGCCAAAGTAGCATTGGCCCGTCTTTGCGCGACGCAGGGCATCCGACTGGACTTAGTGTCCATTGCCCATCCGCAATCAAACGGCCAAGTTGAGCGAGCAAATGGCCTCATCCTCTCCAACATCAAGCCCCAGCTGGTTGAGCCACTGGAGCGTTCGGCCAGCTGTTGGCTCGAGGAGCTGTCGGCCGTCCTCTGGAGCATGTGCACCACTCCGAACAAGTCAACCGGCTTCACTCCCTTCTTCCTTGTGTATGGTTCCGAGGCCGTCATCCCAACTGACATTGAGTTCGACACACCTCGAGTCACCATGTACATGGAAGCGGAGGCGAAGGGAGCACGAGAAGACGGTGTTGATCTGCTGGAAGATGGCCGGCTGTTAGCACTCAGTCGGTCCGCCATCTACCAGCAGAGCCTGCGCCGTTACCACAGTCGGAAGGTCAAGCCAAGATCTTTCCAAGAGGGCGACCCTGTGCTCCGGCTGATCCAGCGAACAGCCGGCCAACACAAGCTCTCAATCCCTTGGGAAGGCCCCTTTGTCATCAGCAAGGCCTTGGGGAACGACTCCTACTACCTGATCGACGCACAGAAGCCCAAGGCACGCAAGAGATATGATTCTGGCAAGGAGTCGGAATGCCCGTGGAACGCAAATCTCCTTCGAAGATTTTATAGTTAATGCGGTATGTATCACGCTACCTTTTGCATTAAGTACAAGACATCGGGACCCCCGAGGAGCTCTCGGGGACTGACCTCTTTTATCTATATGATAAGTTTTTTGCCTATGAATGTGTTAGTACATTTGTTCTTTCGTCCTGCACCGGGTTCGATCAGTCGGCCCGGGGACTTGCCGCCTTGAATTATGTTAGCACTACCTGTAGTCAGACAAGTAGTGTGCCGGCATCTAGCCCTCTCTAGCTCACACGAAAAATGACTAAGGACCAACGAGCTTACATAACACAAGCTGGCTCCCCGCCCTGCCAGCCGACTGCTAAAGCAGCCGGCTGGCAGGCTTCCCACTCACCTTGCCACGATCTAAGAAGGCTGAAGTACTTGCCCTCCCAAACGGCCAAGTACTTTCCCAGCCACATACTGCAGAGCAGCTGTCCATCTGGAAAGGCGGCGGCCAAGGGAGGGCGGCAAAGGAAAAAGCCGAAAAAAGATTAAAAGCAAGAAAAGTCAGAAACCGACAGTAGCATAGCACATGCAAGATAATATTTACACAAAAGGCATTCGAAGGCCAGAATTCAACATAGTTTGAATACACCCCTAGTGGGTGGAACTACGTAAATTTAACAAGACAGTGTTCAAAAGATTGACAAGCAGGATAAAAATTGGCCGCTTAGACCAAGGGAGCAACAGGCGAGTCCGGCAGGTCGGTTGAGACGGCAGCGCTGGCTGGTGGAGTGGCCGGCTGGCGAGTCTCGGCCTGATCATCACCAGCAATAGTCGGCGCGTTTGCACACGCCTCGTTGCTGGAGGCATGGTCAGGCTGAGGCTGGTCGTCTGTTCCATCATTTGGCGCAGCGTCTTCACCATCCTCGTCCTCCTCGTCCTCACCCTTGTCGCTGGAGTCGATCTCCTCCGTCGAGTCCTCGCCGTCCTCCAGGTTCAGCCCGAAGAAGTTCGTCGGCACCTCAGCGCCGTCCTCGTTCAACTCAGGGACAAAGACGCTAGTGTCGGTGTACTCGACGATCGCCGCAGCACGATGAATGATGGCGGGCCTCACCGTCACCAACTCCTTGTTGGCCTCTTGCCCGAACATGGCCAACTAGGCTAGATCCAGCATAGAGTACCACACCCTGACAAACTCCAACGCCCGCCTGGCGCATGCCCTGGCCAAACAAGCCTTCCACGCCTCAAAGTGGTCGACGACCACTTTGAGCCAGTCGGCGATCCGACTGGGGGTACGCGGCGCCAGCGTGTCAGGCCAGAGGGCGGATAGCACCTGGGCCCCGACACGTTGAAGGCGGCGGAGCATCCGGTGGGCCGGCTGGAGACGGGCCTGGATGGCCAGGATCTGCTCCTCAAGAGTCCGACGAGCATTCAACGCAATCTCTGTACCAGCCTGCCTCTGCGCTTCGTGGTGGGCCTCGATGACCTGGCTGGCGGCAACAGAGTGGCCAGGGAAGTACTCTGTGCAAAGAATAAAAGAGAGAATACAAAGTCAGAAGCCGGACTAAAATAACAGGCGGCAAACGAAGGGAAGAGAAGGTGTTGGGGAACGTAGTAATTTCAAAAAAAATTCCTACGTACACACAAGATCATGGTGATGGCATAGCAATGAGAGGAAAGAGTGTTGTCCACGTACCCTCGTAGACCATAAGCGGAAGCGTTATGACAACGCGGTTGATATAGTCATACGTCTTCACGATCCAACCGATCCAAGTACCGAACGTACGGCACCTCCGAGTTCAGCACACGTTCAGCTCGATGACGATCCCCGGGCTCCGATCTAGCAAAGCTTCAGGGATGAGTTCCGTCAGCACGACGGCGTGGTGACGATGATGATGCTCTACCGGCGCAGGGCTTCGCCTAAACTCCGCGACGATATGACCGAGGTGGAATATGGTGGAGGGGGGCACCGCACACGGCTAAGGACGATCCGTAGATCAACTTGTGTCTTGGGGTGCCCCCCTGCCCCCGTATATAAAGGAGCAAGGGGAGGAGGGCCGGCCAAGGAGGAGGAGGCGCGCCCAAGGGGGGAGTCCTACTCCCACCGGGAGTAGGACTCCTCCTTTCCTAGTAGGAGTAGGAGAGAAGGAAGGGGAAGAGAGAAGGGAAGGAAGGAGGGGGTGCGGCCCCTCCCCTTAGTCCAATTCGGACTAGGCCTTGGGGGGGCGCGCGGCCTGCCCTAGGCAGCCCCTCTCTCTTTCCCGTATGGCCCAATAAGGCCCAATACTTCTCCCGGCGAATTCCCGTAACTCTCCGGTACTCCGATAAATACCCGAATCACTCGAAACCTTTCTGAAGTCCGAATATAGTCGTCCAATATATCGATCTTTACGTCTCGACCATTTCGAGACTCCTCGTCATGTCCCCGATCTCATCCGGGACTCCGAACTCCTTCGGTACATCAAAACTCATAAACTCATAATATAACTGTCATTGAAACCTTAAGCGTGCGGACCCTACGGGTTCGAGAACTATGTAGACATGACCTAGAACTATTCTCGGTCAATAACCAATAGCGGAACCTGGATGTCCATATTGGTTCCTACATATTCTACGAAGATCTTTATCGGTCAAACCGCATAACAACATACGTTGTTCCCTTTGTCATCGGTATGTTACTTGCCCGAGATATCCAATACCTAGTTCAATCTCGTTACCGGCAAGTCTCTTTACTCGTTACGTAACGCATCATTCTGTAACTAACTCATTAGCTACATTGCTTGCAAGGCTTATAGTGATGTGCATTACCGAGAGGGCCCAGATATACCTCTCCGACAATCGGAGTGACAAAACCTAATCTCGGAATACGCCAACCCAACATGTACCTTTGGAGACACCTGTAGTACTCCTTTATAATCACCTAGTTACGTTGTGACATTTGGTAGCACCCAAAGTGTTCCTCCGGTAAACTGGAGTTGCATAATCTCATAGTTACAGGAACATGTATAAGTCATGAAGAAAGCAATAGCAACATACTAAACGATCAAGTGCTAGGCTAACGGAATGGGTCATGTCAATCACATCATTCTCCTAATGATGTGACCTCATTAATCAAATGACAACACATGTCTATGGTTAGGAAACATAACCATCTTTGATTAATGAGCTAGTCAAGTAGAGGCATACTAGTGACTATATGTTTGTCTATGTATTCACAAATGTATCATGTTTCCGGTTAATACAATTCTAGCATGAATAATAAACATTTATCATGAAATAAGGAAATAAATAATAACTTTATTATTGCCTCTAGGGCATATTTCCTTCAGTCTCCCACTTGCACTAGAGTCAATAATCTAGTTCACATTGCTATGTGATTTAACACCAATATTCACATCTGCATGTGATTAATAGCCATAGTTCGCATCATCATGTGATCAACACCCAAAGGGTTTACTAGAGTCAATAATCTAGTTCACATCGCTATGTGATTAACACCCAAAAGAGTACTAAGGTATGATCATGTTTTGCTCGTGAGAGAAGCTTAGTCAACGGGTCTGTCATATTCAGAGCCATATGTATTTCACAAATATTCTATGTCCACAATGCTCTGCACGGAGCTACTCTAGCTAATTGCTCCCACTTTCAATATGTATCCAGATTGAGACTTAGAGTCATCTGGATTGGTGTAAAAGCTTGCATCATTGTAACTTTTACGACGGGCTCTTTTATCACCTCCATAATCGAGAAACATCTCCTTAGTCTTCACTAAGGATATTCTTGATCCATGTCCAGTGATCTACTATTAGATCAAAATTGTATTCCTTTGCCAAACACAGAGCAAGGTATACAATAGGTCTGGTTCACAGCATAGCATACTTTATAGAACCTATGACTAAGGCATAGGGAATGACTTTTCATTCTCTTTCTATTTTCTGCAATGGTCGGGTCTTGAGTCTTACTCAACTTCACACCTAGTAACACAGGAAAGAACTCCTTTCTTTGACTGTTCCATTTTGAACTATTTCAAAAATTTATCAAGGTATGTACTCATTGAAAAATCTTATCAAGCGTCTTGATCTATCTATATAGATCTTGATGCTCAATGTGTAAGCAGCTTCACCGAGGTCTTTGCTTTGAAAAATTCTTATTCAAGTATCCTTTCATGCTATCCAGAATTTCCATATCATTTCCAATTAACAATATGTCATCCACATATAATATTAGAAATGCTACAGAGCTCCCACTCACTTTCTTGTAAATACAGGCTTCTTCAAAAGTTTGTATAAAACCAAATGCTTTGATCAACTCATCAAAGCGTATATTCCAACTCCGAGATGCTTGCACCAGTCCATAGATGGATCGCTGGAGCTTGCACAATTTGTTAGCACCTTTAGAATTGACAAAACCTTCTGGTTGCATCATATACAACTCTTCTTTAAGAAAACCATTAAGGAATGCAGTTTTGTTTATCCATTTGCCAGATTTCATAAAATGCGGCAATTGCTAACATGATTCAGACAGACTTAAGCATATATATGAGTGAAAAACTCTCATCATAGTCAACAGCTTGAACTTGTCGAAAACCTTTTGCGACAATTCTAGCTTTGTAGATAGTAACACTATCAGTGTCCGTCTTCCTCTTGAAGATCCATTTAATCTCAATGTCTCGCCGATCATTGGGCAAGTCAATCAAAGTCCATACTTTTTTTTCATACATGGATCTCATCTCAGATCTCATGGCCTCAAGCCATTTTGCGGAATCTGGGCTCACCATCGCTTCTTCATAGTTCGTATGTTCGTCATGGTCTAGTAACATAACTTCCAGAACAGGATTACCGTACCACTCTGGTGCGGATCTTACTCTGGAAGACCTACGAGGTTCTGTAGTAACTTAATCTGAAGTTTCATGATCATCATCATCAACTTCCTCACTAATTGGTGTAGTAGTCACAGGAACAGATTTCTGTGATGAACTAATTTCCAATAAGGGAGCAGGTACAGTTACCTCATCAAGTTCTACTTTCCTCCCACTCACTTCTTTTGAGAGAAACTTCTTCTCTAGAAAGGATCCATTTTTAGCAACGAATATCTTGCCTTCGGATCTGTGATAGAAGGTGTACCCAACAGTTTCCTCTGGGTATTCTATGAAGACGCACTTCTCCTATTTGGGTTTGAGCTTATCAGGATGAAACTTTTTCACATAAGCATCGTAGCCCCAAACTTTAAGAAACGACAACTTGGGTTTCTTGCTAAACCACAGTTCATATAGTGTCGTCTCAACGGATTTAGATGGTGCCCTTTTAATGTGAATGCAGCTGTCTCTAATGCATAACCCCAAAACGATAATGGTAAATCAATAAGAGACATCATAGATCGCACCATATCCAATAAAGTGCGGTTACGACGTTCGTACACACCATAACGTTGTGGTGTTCCAGGTGGCGTGAGCTGTGAAACTATTCACATTGTTTTAATTGAAGACCAAACTCGTAACTCAAATATTCGTCTCCGCGATCAGATCGTAGAAACTTTATTTTCTTGTTACGATGATTTTTCCACTTCACTCTGAAATTCTGTGAACCTTTCAACTATTTCAGACTTATGTTTCATCAAGTAGATATACCCATATCTGCTCAAATCATCTTGTGAAGGTCAGAAAATAACGATACTTGCCACGAGCATCAACACTCATTGGATCGCATACATCGGTATGTATTATTTCCAATAAGTCAGTAGCTTGTTCCATTGTTCCGGAGAACGGAGTTTTAGTCATCTTGCCCAAAAGGCATGGTTCGCAAGCATCAAATGATTCATAACCAAGTGATTCCAAAAATCCATTTTTATGGAGTTTCTTCATGCACTTTACACTGATATGACCCAAACGGCAGTGCCACAAATAATTTGCACTATCATTATTAACTTTGCATCTTTTGGCATCAATATTATGAATATGTGTATCACTACGATCGAGATCCAACAAACTATTTTCATCGGGTGTATAACCATCGAAGGTCTTATTCATGTAAACAGAATAACAATTATTCTTTAACTTCAAATGAATAACCGTATCGCAATAAACATGATCAAATCA
Organism: Triticum dicoccoides; assembly: GCF_002162155.2. Taxonomy (NCBI): domain Eukaryota; kingdom Viridiplantae; phylum Streptophyta; class Magnoliopsida; order Poales; family Poaceae; genus Triticum; species Triticum dicoccoides. The sequence continues at coordinate 694,530,694 of NC_041393.1, forward strand.
TATTCATGCTCAACGCAAACGCCAAATAACATTTATTTAGGTTTAACACTAATCCCGAAAGTATAGGGAGTGTGCGATGATGATCATATCAATCTTGGAACCACTTCCAACACTCATCGTCACTTCCCCTTCAACTAGTCTCTGTTTACATAACTCCTGTTTTGAGTTACTAATCTTAGCAACTGAACAAGTATCAAATACTCAGGGGTTACTATAAACACTAGTAAGGTACACATCAATAACCTGTATATCAAATATACCCTTGTTCACTTTGCCATCCTTCTTATCCACCAAATATTCAGAGCATTTCTGCTTCCAGTGACCATTTCCTTTGTAGTGTAAGCACTCAGTTTCAGGCTTTAGTCCAGCTGTGGGCTTCTTCGCGGGAGTGACAACTTGCTTGTCATTCTACTTGAAGTTCCCTTTCTTTCCCTTTGCCCTTTTCTTGAAACTAGTGGTCTTGTCAATCATCAACACTTGATGCTCTTTCTTGATTTCTACCTTCGTCGATTTCAACATCATGAAGAGTTCGGGAATCGTTTTCGTCATCCCTTGCATACTATAGTTCATCACCAAGTTCTAGTAACTTAGTGATGGTGACTAGAGAATTCTATCAATCACTATCTTATCTGGAAGATTAACTCCCATTTGATTCAAGCGATTGAAGTACCCAGACAATCTGAGCACATGCTCACTAGTTGAGCGATTCTCCTCCATATCTTAGCTATAGAACTTGTTGGAGACTTCATATCTCTCAACTCGGGTATTTGCTTGAAATATTAACTTCAACTCCTGGAACATCTCATATGGTCCATGACGTTCAAAACGTCTTTGAAGTCCCGATTCTAAGCCGTTAAGCATGGTGCACTAAACTATCAAGTAGTCATCATATTGAGCTAGCCAAACGTTCATAACGTCTGAATCTGCTCCTGCAATAGGTCTATCACCTAGCGGTGCATTAAGGACATAATTCTTCTGTGCAGCAATGAGGATAAACCTCAGATCACGGATCCAATCCGCATCACTGCTACTAACATCTTTTCAAATTAGTTTTTCTCTAGGAACACATATAAAAACATAGGGAAGCAACAACGCGAGCTATTGATCTACAACATAATTTGCAAAATACTACCAGGACTAAGTTCATGATAAATTTAAGTTCAATTAATCATATTACTTAAGAACTCCCACTTAGACAGACATCTCTCTAGTCATCTAAGTGATCACGTGATCCAAATCAACTAAACCATGTCCGATCATCACGTGAGATGGAGTAGTTTTCAATGGTGAACATCACTATGTTGATCGTATCTACTATATGATTCACGCTCGACCTTTCGGTCTCCATGTTCCGAGGCCATATCTGTATATGCTAGGCTCGTCAAGTTTAACCCGAGTATTCTGCATGTGCAACTGTTTTGCACCCGTTGTATTTGAACGTAGAGCCTATCACACCCGATCATCACGTGGTGTCTCAGCACGAAGAACTTTTGTAACGGTGCATACTCAGGGAGAACACTTCTTAATAATTAGTGAGAGATCATCTTAAAATGCTACCGTCAATCAAAGCAAGATAAGATGCATAAAGGATAAACATCACATGCAATCAATATAAGTGATATGATATGGCCATCATCATCTTGTGCTTGTGATCTCCATCTTCGAAGCACCGTCGTGATCACCATCGTCACCGGCACGACACCTTGATCTCCATCGTAGCATCGTTGTCGTTACGCCATCTATTGCTTCTACGACTATCGCTACCGCTTAGTGATAAAGTAAAGCAATTACAGGGCGTTTGCATTTCATACAATAAAGCGACAACCATATGGCTCCTGCCAGTTGCCGATAACTTCGGTTACAAAACATGATCATCTCATACAATAAAATATAGCATCACGTCTTGACCATATCACATCACAACATGCCCTGCAAAAACAAGTTAGACGTCCTCTACTTTGTTGTTGCAAATTTTACGTGGCTGCTACGGGCTTAGCAAGAACCGTTCTTACCTACGCATCAAAACCACAATGATAGTTCATAAAGTTAGTGCTGTTTTAACCTTCGCAAGGACCGGGCGTAGCCACACTCGATTCAGCTAAAGTGAGAGAGACAGACACCCGCCAGCCACCTTTAAGCACAAGTGCTCGTAATGGTGAAACCAGTCTCGCGTAAGCGTACGCGTAATGTCGGTCCGGGCCGCTTCATCTCACAATACCGCCGAACCAAAGAACGACATGCTGGTAAGCAGTATGACTTGTATCGCCCACAACTCACTTGTGTTCTACTCGTGCATATAACATCAAGGCATAAAACCTAGGCTCGGATGCCACTGTTGGGGAACGTAGTAATTTCAAAAAAAATTCCTACGTACACACAAGATCATGGTGATGGCATAGCAACGAGAGGAAAGAGTGTTGTCCACGTACCCTCGTAGACCGTAAGCGGAAGCGTTATGACAACGCGGTTGATGTAGTCGTATGTCTTCACGATCCGACCGATCCAAGTACCGAACGTACGGCACCGCCGAGTTCAGCACACGTTCAGCTCGATGACGATCCCCGGGCTCCGATCTAGCAAAGCTTTGGGGATGAGTTCCGTTAGCACGACGGCGTGGTGACGATGATGATGCTCTACCGGCGCAGGGCTTCGCCTAAACTCCGTGATGATATGACTGAGGTGGAATATGGTGGAGGGAGGCACCGCACACGGCTAAGGAACGATCCGTAGATCAACTTGTGTCTTGGGGTGCCCCCCTGCCCCCGTATATAAAGGAGCAAGGGGAGGAGGGTCGGCCAAGGAGGAGGAGGCGCGCCCAAGGGGGGAGTCCTACTCCCACCGGGAGTAGGACTCCTCCTTTCCTAGTAGGAGTAGGAGAGAAGGAAGGGGAAGAGAGAAGGGAAGGAAGGAGGGGGTGCGGCCCCTCCCCCTAGTCCAATTCGGACT
>NC_041393.1:694533991-694544380 GCF_002162155.2 Triticum dicoccoides
CCTGCCCTAGGCAGCCCCTCTCTCTTTCCCGTATGGCCCAATAAGGCCCAATACTTCTCCCCGGCGAATTCCCGTAACTCTCCGGTACTCCGATAAATACCCGAATCACTCGAAACCTTTCCGAAGTCCGAATATAGTCGTCCAATATATCGATCTTTACGCCTCGACCATTTCTAGACTCCTCGTCATGTCCCCGATCTCATCCGGGACTCCGAACTCCTTCGGTACATCAAAACTCATAAACTCATAATATAACTGTCATTGAAACCTTAAGCGTGCGGACCCTACGGGTTCGAGAACTATGTAGACATGACCTAGAACTATTCTCGGTCAATAACCAATAGCGGAACCTGGATGTCCATATTGGTTCCTACATATTCTACGAAGATCTTTATCGGTCAAACTGCATAACAACATACGTTGTTCCCTTTGTCATCGGTATGTTACTTGCCCGAGATTCGATCGTCGGTATCCAATACCTAGTTCAATCTCGTTACCGGCAAGTCTCTTTACTCGTTACGTAATGCATCATTCCGTAACTAACTCATTAGCTACATTGCTTGCAAGGCTTATAGTGATGTGCATTACCGAGAGGGCCCAGATATACCTCTCCGACAATCGGAGTGACAAAACCTAATCTCGAAATACGCCAACCCAACATGTACCTTTGGAGACACCTATAGTACTCCTTTATAATCACCCAGTTACGTTGTGACGTTTGGTAGCACCCAAAGTGTTCCTCCGGTAAACTGGAGTTGCATAATCTCATAGTTACAGGAACATGTATAAGTCATGAAGAAAGCAATAGCAACATACTAAACGATCAAGTGCTAGGCTAACGGAATGGGTGATGTCAATCACATCATTCTCCTAATGATGTGACCTCATTAATCAAATGACAACACATGTCTATGGTTAGGAAACATAACCATCTTTGATTAATGAGCTAGTCAAGTAGAGGCATACTAGTAACTATATGTTTGTCTATGTATTCACACATGTATCATGTTTCCGGTTAATACAATTCTAGCATGAATAATAAACATTTATCATGAAATAAGGAAATAAATAATAACTTTATTATTGCCTCTAGGGCATATTTCCTTCAGAAGGAAGGCAACTTACCGTCAACCATGTCCTCAATGCGGCCGTAGCCGTCCCTCAGCGCCTACTCCGACTCAGCCCAGTTCACCGCCTGGGTCTCATATTCGGCTTGGAGGGCGGCCTCTCTATCCTTCACCGCCTGGAGGGCCGCCTTGTGACTCTCCTCTTGGTCAGCTAGCCGCTTGGCCAGGCGGTCGCGCTCCTGAGCTATGCTAATGCACTCCGCCTCCTTGGCGCGCAACGCGGTCTGGGCCTCGCCCAGTTGTTGCTGCAGGGCAGCGTTGGCCTCTGCGAAAGCAACAAAGAAAAACAATTAATAAACAAGAAGTCGCCAAAAGAGATCCGGCCCGACTACTCAGCAGTCGGCCCGAATCTCGGGAACTACACCCAGTGGGTGCGCTGACACGCACGAGAGAAAGAAGGCAAATAATTTACTCCGGCTTTCAGACAGGTCGGCGGTCCGTTGAGTCAGATCCCGGACATGGGAGTTGAAGGTGGCCGCGTGGAGGTTATGATAGTCCTGCCAAAAGGACAGACGAACAAGAAGAAACAAGTCAACACCCGAACCTGCTTAGAAGTTCCAGGCCGCCTGCTCAGCAGCTGGCCTGGAACTCGGGGACCACATCCAGTGGGTGCGCTAACGCGCCCCCACAGAAGAACACAAGAGCAAGAAGCAAAGAGCAGGAGGCTTACTCGAATGGCCGTCCACATCGCCAAGAACTCCTGGTTATAATTCTTCAGGGCGGCAGCCTGAGATTGAAGCCGGGCCCGGACGTCCTGCGCCGCCTTGTTCAGCACGACCGTCCCGCCCCCTGGCGCCCAGTCCGGCGAGCTGATACTAGCCGCCTCCAGTTCCTGGGTCGACGAGCCGGTGCCCCTGGCCTCCTGTGGAGGCGGCGCCGAGGCCGCCTTCCCCGCGCGCTGGCGTGTCGAAGACCAGACCACGAGGTCAGTCCCCGCAGCCGGATCACCTCCAGCCGGCGGCACGGGTGGCGCGTTGGGCTGGCCGCCTTTATCCGCCGCAGCCGGCGATGGCGGAACCACCTCCGTCTCCGGGGCGATGTCGTCGCGCTCCTCCCTCTCCATGACCGGCTGGTCACCGCCGGCTCCTTCACACGGCACCACCGAGGCTTCGGGCGTTGGCGCCAAGGCGCGGAGGGGAATGACGAGCTGTGTGGGTTGGCCGCGTGAGGCGTCCCCCGCCTGCGTCGTGGCCGCGGCGTCCGCCTGTGTCTGGGCCACGAAGCTGGCCTACACCCTCGTGGCCTCGTCCGCCTCCTCCTGCGCCGCCTTGGCGGCGGCCGCCTTCTGCCGCTCCACCTCTTGCTCCTCAGGCGCCTCCCGCGCGTTCCTCTCTGTCGCTGCCTAAAGCTCGGCTCACGGATCTACACGGCGGGAGCTGGCGGAGCCCCCCGCCGCCCCCACAATGGAGCCGGCAACCGATTGCTCCAGAGAGAGCGGGGCCCTGTTGTAGCAAGAGAAAGAAAACTCTGAAGAGCATTTGCAAAAAAGAAGGAAGAATGCATTAGGAAGCCGACACTTATGCAGAAACCATCTGAGGCTCCTTCACGACCTTGCGGATGCGGTTAGCCTTTGCGGCCGCTTCCTCTCGCTTAGTCGCCACGGTTGAGCTCTTGGACCATTTCGACAGCTGCCGAACATCGATGACGTGGCCCGGCGCTTCGGCGCGCCGCCTCGAGCAGCCGGCACGGCGGTTGAGCTCGCGCCCGCCTGATTAGACACTGGCTGGTGGCGCGGGAGGCTTCTTCGTCATCATCATCAGGCTAGTCCTCGACGCCGCCTCCATCTCCAGAGCCACCTGCCGCGTCGTCCTCCAGGGCGGCCGCCCCCAAGTCGGGGTCGTCCGCATCACTCTCCTCCCGGTTGGGGAGGAACTGATGCTCTAGCCCTGCGGCACCGACTGACGGCTGGAGAAGAGCGCTCTGTTTCATAGCCGATTGGTTAAGACGGCCAAAGAGAACTCGACAGCTAAAGAAAAAGAAGAAAATGAAGACTTACCGTGGGTGGTGGATCCACGCGCGAGTACGGCTTTTTGCCGGATCGCCATTCCTCCTCCGGGAGCTTGCAATTTGAAATGTAGTTCACCAAGTGAGCTACCTCCAAGTGCGGCATCTCCTTGATGCACATCCGGCTTGGGTCATGGTGCCCGCTCATCTAGCATATCATATGAGGCCGGCCTTGGAGCGGGAGCACTCGGCGCGCCACGAAGGCGGTCAGCAAGTCGGGCCCGGTGATACCTTTCGACCTCACCATCACCTTAAGCCGGGCGACGGCGGCAGCCCTGGCAACTGACAGAGTCTTGGGCCACCTTCCAGCCGGCGGGCCAGCTACATAAGCCGGCAAGTTGACCTAGTCGACCTCCGGGTGGACGCTCTTCACGTAGAAGTAAGACAACTGCCACAACTTCACTGGTTGTATCAGCGTGATGGAGGGGAACGGGTTCTCGGCAGCCGACCTTCGCACCGCGACGAAGGCACCGCACTGCACCGGCACTCCCTTGGCGACGGTGCCGAGCTTCGTGTGGAAGAACTCGCCCCAATGTTCAATGGTGGGGAGGACGCCGAGAAAGCCCTCGCAAAGGGTGACGAAGGTGGACAGCAGCACCACCGTGTTTGGTGTGAGGTGGTGCGGCTGCAGGCCGTAGAAGTCGAGGAAGGTGCAGAGGAAGCCGCTCACCGGCAAGCCAAAGCCGTGCAGGAAACGTGACCTGAAGACGACGCGTTCACCCTCCTCCGGCACTGGCGAAATCTCCCTCTTCGGCGCTAAGCGAACCCTCACGAAATCCCTGCCGGGCAGCCGCCGCGTCCGGCGGAGGAATTCGACGTGGTCATCATGAACGTTGGAGCCGTCCCATGCTCCGGCATGCACCATGGGGGCGAAGAGCTCGATGGGAGGATGGCGCGGTGACGGGCGCGTGGCCTTGCAGCGATGAGGTGCGGTGCGGCACGGTAAGATGGCTGGAGGTTTGGTGCCGCGGTGGCTAGCAGCAGTAGCAACAACAAGAAGAGGAGAAGAATGGCGAAGGAGGAGGAGGGCGCGCGTGCGTCTGCCGCTCCCCCTCCTCCCCCTACTTATAGCCCCGGAATAGCCAAGCCGAGGGGATGGGGCATGGGGGACATGGGATTAACTACACCCACACTCCCCCACAAACCCGCGTTTATCGCGCCAGTAAAGGCATGTATTAACTGCCCCGGAATATCAATCGACCGCTTCGGCCACATCGGATCGGCGCGTGGGCCGAGGCGCTGTAGTGGCGATCTCCCGTCGCGCGCTTGCGCTGGCAGGTAGGACCAGGCGGCTGGTGCCACGTGGCACGCGGACAGCGGGCGACCGGCCCGACGCCCGACGCGCGCGCCACCTGGTTCCTGCCTTCAGTCTTCAAATTCGATCAGAGGGCAAGTCTGGTTAAGGCCAGATCCGAGCTGACTGTTCTGCAGAGTAGGAAGCTACTTGGGCTTCTCATTCTCCATTCGATCGTGAAGCCCCACCAGCTTCGGGGACTATTGTCGGAGTAAATGACCACAGGTAGCCTAGCCGGCTCCCCCTGGCTCTTCAAAAACATCGGGCCGACTGCGCCCTCAAACATCCAAGACGAAGGGCCGCCTTCCTATGGCCGGCCGATCCCCTAGTCACATGCCTGAAGGTGGCAAGGCACCGCAAGCTTCCTCCAAGTGGGCCGACTCCTAGCAGGCGGCCTCCAGAGTGGCCGCCCTCTAGCAGGCGGCCCGCATCATGCGCTCTCAAAGTCTGCACCCACATAACGGCGACGAGACGGGGCGTGGCTATAGTTGAGTCTGCCACCCCCGAATCCCAGAGCGGGAGTGGCCACAGTGCGCTGTACCGGGTGACCATCCCTCGTCCGGCGCGGCACTGTTGCCACGTTGACCGTGACATCACCCATGCCAGAGCGACCATGCCCCCACGACAGGCTGTCGGTACGGCCCGCAGGCGGCGGGCCCCTCTTGCCAGTGAGCCCTCATAAGGCGGCTTGACCAGTCCAGTTGGCCCGAGGGGAAGCCATCTCCCAGCAGCCGGCCAACCCTCGCCCTGGAAGTTTGTGCACCATTAAGCAGATGAGACGGGGTAAGGCTATAGTGAATGCCTGCCAGGCGGCGGCACTGTAGCCATGCTTGCCCCGACAAAGCCATCGTCATCAAGGGCAAGGCTATAGTAATGAGCCACCGACAGGGCCCACAAGCGGTAGGCCCAGCATGTCATCCAAGAGGCCAGCAGCCAGCGGGACCCACCAGCCGACGGGCCCCAGTGACCGGCGGAGAAGCCGGCGACCATAGACGCTGACCATTACCATTATACCCCTGGGGGTAGGCCTATATAAACCCCCCAAGGCACCCATGCAAAGGGTTGATCCATTAGAAACACACACACCACATAGGGAGAAGGGGAGAGCTAGCCTTGCCCTTCTTCTTCCTCTAGCAAACAGCTCAAGGAGCCTCTTGTAGCTACTTATTGATCTAGTGATCATGCGGAGACCCCGCGGAACAGGACTAGGGGTGTTATCTCCTCGGAGAGCCCCAAACCTGGGTAAGATTCGCTGGCGTGCATGTCTTCGCCTCATCCCGTTTCCAGGCACCGACGATGTCTTACTGGCTCCGACTATGATTAGCCATCCTTTGGCATATGTCGCACCTACCACCCGACAGGATGTCGTTGATGCATCAGTTGGTAGGCTAATAGCATTTGTAATTGCCCTTTGCCTCTTAGGATCATGTATTTTCTCTGCTAACAGTGAGGGCGGTGGCACGCACTGACTTGGTCACACCAATCTTGGTAAGCTGCTCGTTGAGGCGGCCCTGCGCCGTGCAAATGTCTCTACAGATAGATCTATGAGGACCCAGTCTGGTGTTGCGCGTCGCACCGCTCCCGTCGCTCCTCCTCCGTCATGGTGATATGCAGCCGCCACCACGGGCGAGGTAATGCAGGAGGCATCGGCGCACATTCGCAAGCGCATGGGAGGCTCCTTAACAGCGATTGGCCATTGACGGGTGGTGATGGGCTCCAAAAGTTGCGCTTGGACAGCGTAACCGGGGTGTAAGTCGTGACAATGCCGACACGAGGTGGATCATCCTGGGTGTAAAACCATCCCCCTTCCATTTCTTGTTCGTCCCTGCAAACTGCCCTTCCAGGTATCCAATTGCTTGCATATGGCAGCTCCCCAACACTCGCAAGTTTAATTCATGTTGGTTTGGAGTTTGACATGGAAGTATTTTCTCCAAAGACCAAAGTGAGGCTCGATGAACAGGAAACCAATGAAACAAGTGATGTGTAGACTGAAGTTGGGGTGAGATGATGTATTTGGAGGCCTGAAAAGTGGAGGAGGTCACTGAAGAATGGACAAGTTAGATAGCTTAAGCCACAAATGAGAAAGAGGATGAAGTTAACCTGCTCGTATGGCTCCCTCTTGGGCATGGGCTATCCTGCGAGGCCTCCATCGGGAAGCTCGATCACCAACGAGTGAGGAATCACAGTTCCCGGCTGCGGCATGTTGCCCGTGTTGATTAGGTGCTACGGTATGGTCTCGGCGTTGCTGGAGGCCATCCACTTGCCATTGGTCAGTGATGGATTCTTCAACTTGCTGCCGGCTAAGCTCTTCACGGCGACGGGGCCGTACCGCTGTTCATCGAACGGTGCTGGGCTGCCTCAGGAGCCATGGCAGTGGATGCGCACATGATCTGTGGAGCATGAGGTGGAGCAACAATAGAGCAACGACAATGGCATCAAGAAGCATGAGAAAGAAGAAGGCAAAGGAGAGGAATGTGTAAGATCCCTCCCCTCGGCTCCTCCTCTCTCTTATATGCAGATGGGAGGAGGACTGACGACATCAAATCTTTCCCACATAACAACATATCTCTTTGTATCTCTGCTAAGGCTGGTCATAGTAGGGAGTAATTTATACTAGTGTCATGCATATGTTACTAGTCTAAGTTACTACCTCCATAGTGCAAAGTAACGTAGTAGTAGTGTCATAGATGGCTTCATTTATTAGCTTGTAGACTCATTCTTTCTCGGTAAGCGCTATGTTACAGTAACATATTATGTTACTCTAAACACCTCTCTCCTCATTAACTACATGCCACATAAGCAAAATTTTCTTGCAGTGTGCTATGTTACTACCTAAATTACTCCCACTATGAGACTAGCCACAGTGGGAGTAAATTTAGCAGTAACGTCGAGTCCAACTCAGCAAATTTGCTTATGTGGCAGTGAGTTAATGAGGAGAGAGGTAGTTATAGTAACTTAGCTAGTTACTGTAACATCACATGTCCCAATGAAGTATGAGTCTATAACCTAATAAATGAAGCTTTACATGTTACCACACTTATGTTACTACCCACTATGAAGGTAGTAACATAGTCTAGGGATATGTGTATGTTACTAGTGTATGTTACTCACCATTGTGGCTAGTCTGACTAGCCTAACGCTGTTTAAAGCGCTCGGGAATCAAGGGGTTGCCGTTAATGTCGCGGGCATCAAGGAGAACACTACCGAGTTGATGGGATGTGGCCTGAGTGGGGTCCCTACCCACTGCCGCACGCCATGTTGATCAGTGGTCAGGCCTGACACGTGGTATCACTACTAGGGAAAACCCTAGCAGTAGCGCGTGTTTAAAGCCTATCAGTAGCGTGGGGGTACCGCGCTACTAGTAAGGTGCTACAGCTAAAGGTTAGCAGTAGCGTGGGTTGGACCACGCTACTGCTATATCGACTTAGTAGCAGTGCTTTCTACAACAAGCGCTACTGGTAATTAGTAGTAGTGCTTCTCCTAGCACACGCTACTACTATTATTCTGTATTTATTTTTTATTTCATGTTGTATTCATACACCTTTATACAAGTTTTCATACCGCAGCAATTTAGAGAATGATTTTACATCATAATGAGTTATTACATCAGTGGGAGAAAGAACCGTGGACTAGTTTCAAGTGGATGTCCATCCACTTGAAATTAATCCGCGGTTCTTTCACCCAATGATATAATAAATATCATCATCATCATCATCATCATCATATCATTAACAACTTATCATCATAATACATCATTGTCATATAACACCTCCTCATGATCATCGTTTTCATCAATGAGACATCACATACAAGTTGGTCACTAGACATAATCACAACTACTCATCATCATCAACTCTCATAAACATATTGTACCTCATAGGACCTACTACATTCTCTTAGGACCTACTATAATATCTTAGGTAAAATAGCATAAAACAAGATAGTTCCTGACTCTCCATTATGGAGAATGGAGATTATCCTGTCTCCAATTCTTGCCTTTTGCACAATGTTGCTTCCAAGAACCTCCTTACAACTATCCATACATTTCTTCTATTCTTTGATTGTCATGTGTTCACCGTTTTTTAGAAATCTGGTATGCACAGGTGAGATTCGTAGGACGACCTGGTTGTATGTTCAAAACATCAAGGCGACCATTCTGATACATCAAATGAGGCACACAACCCATCGGGATTTTCTGTTGAAAAACATAGTAATAACTTCGTAGTTAGCAATGTAGTTTTGTTTTAGAAGTATGCAAAAAATGCATGGATGTCGTAATAGTAAAAAATCTTACCAACATATCTCCATGGAAGTTATTGTGGTTCAACACATGCACTAGTGGCACGTATTCACCATAATTTGCAGGAGTTTGATAAAAGGCATTGTAATTCTCAATTTCAATACAATATGCGACCAGATGATTTTTCTCTTGATAATTTAACTCAGAGCCATCTGTGTAGTTGGTTCTGTCTACCATCTCCCGGACACTCTTTGAAGAATGAAAATAAGCTATCAATGGAAATAAGCTGTCAATTGTTTTGAAATAAACAATATAAAATTACTTAATAACTATGTTTGAGGAACTCACATAGCGGTAGAATTGAAAGCGTATCATCAAGAACCCAAATGTCCAAATTGTCTTGGTCGATGTGAGGATCACCAAGATCCATGGTGACAAACATACCCTCTTGAAAATCATACATCTTGCAAAGTGCTTCCCAACACGGGCAACCAAAATTGGATACGCTCTCAGAATTGTATAGATTTACCTCAAAATCCATACCATGATGGGTCCTTAGGTTAATTTTCTTTGTTTCATTCCTCTCATGATCTTCAAAACCCATCCTCTCCAAGACATAGCGTCTTGCATGGCATGGGATAAGCTAGTCGAATTGTAAAAGACGAAAATTACACATTGAAGTAGTAGAAGTCAAGCTTAATTACGAAAAAAACACTTAGCGTCGTAGCGTACCATTTCACAATCGAAGGCCTCCTCGAGTTTAATGCTGAAGCGCCGACCTTCGTCCAGGTGAGGCCTGTCGCAGAAACCCCAGTTGCCGCTGCACCAGGAGCACTCCCCGGGACCTTCTTCGTCCAATGACATTTCCTATGTTCATAATTCAAAGATTAAACTTTTACAATTAAATATATGTACTACAAAAACTAAATTAGATCATTATTATTCATCACGGGTTGACTATGGGTCTGACTAAATCCAGACCACTCGATATTTCCTACATATTCTAGCACAAGTCATGCCAAAATTCACGGAAAATTCCGGCATGACTTTTGCTAAAACAGGACATATCGAGCGCCTGAAATTTTCCGGAACAGAAATTAATCGACACTCCGGCAAAACATAGGCCACTCGGAGGTGTAACCTGCAAACATGAACGGCCACTTGGGCAACCACATATCCTATTTGAGCAACACAAGATATACATGTTTTTATCTACATGGAGATTTGGCTGGTGTCACCTCGAGGTCGGAGGGGGTCGGTGACGGGGACGACGGCGGGGATGATGGAGGGGCTCCTTGATTTCTGCAAAAACAAAAACCCTATAAGTTATCACTAATACGTCCCGAATAGTATCATACATATAACATCACTAATACAACTAAAACTCTAGCGAATGTGACATGTTCAACTAGTTCTATTAATTCAACTAGTTCTCACTAAAAACAAACTTACTATAAATAGAAATAAACTAGTTCTTTCTAAAAATAAACTAGTTCAACTAGTTATATTAATTCTCTTACTAAAAATACATTAGTTCTATTAATTCAACTAGTTCTTACTAAAACCAAACTAGTTCAACTAGTTTATTAATTCACTTACTAATTATTTTAAACACTTACTAAAAACAGTAAAAAAAACTACATTATACAATAGTAAAAAACTTCAGTGAAAAACAGAAAAAAAAGATGGAGGGAGGAGGAAGGAGAGAGGAGGAGGGGGAGGAG